>NC_073358.2:43782500-44082500 GCF_027580225.2 Misgurnus anguillicaudatus
TTTTACAGGGCGAGGTGGTCCAGGAGAGTGTGGAAAACGAGAACCATGACAAAAAGAAACATGAACTCAAAGGGGACCTTGTTTTGGTAAGTGATCGGCGCATGCATTCATATGCATACTATTGCATTAGTTACATTTCCTGCATTAAATGTATCTACCTTGTGCTGACTTTAAAATGCCATAGATGTGGTTGTCAAACTGCATGATTAGTGTATTAGTATTTTATAAAATTGCAAATGATGTCTCTCTCCAGATAAAAGACAAAGCTCTTGAAACTACTAATGAAAACAGCAATGAAAATGATCAGAACCCCTGGATAGGAGTGGTACCCGTCCAAATGGAGGAGGGCACAGTCTCTAGTAACAGCAACCAGGAGTCATTTGCTGCCTCTGTGGTTAATAAGGTATTTAAAAGAGACACTGTGTCAACTAAAACGTAATGAGTATTTACTGAAATACTCTTTTCTCTTTAGATGAAGCGAGCTCTTGTTTTGGGTGCATCTGCTTTGATCATACTGGCCCTAAACCAGAATACTGTCAGAGAGGTAAATGCATAGCTATTGTGTCCTATGAATATTTAGTTGGTGTGATAAAGATAATTTATTAATTTAAATGCACGAACGCTGAAATATTGCACTCTTTCTTTATAGATGGATCTCTCTCAGGTCCTCTCTAAGCCAATCATTGTTATTCAGACATCAGAAAATGTCACCAAGCTTATCGGAGCACTCCTCAGGTAAGCTACTTTTAATACTTTTCCATCTCAGTCTATTTGTAGACATCTTCATTTCATTTGAATCGAAAATCTGTTGCATAAACAAACCACCTACACCTTTACTTTTTGCATTAACTTTTTACATCCCTACTTAATTACATGTAATTTTTTGCCTTTATCAAATTAGGGGCCTTCATGCAACAGCAAAAATCACCTATAAGACTTTTCTACAGGATAGCCTGGTAAGATTTTCTACATGCCATACGCTTTTGCAATACCAACAACTTAACGCCATGCTTGTTGTGGTTCATTAGTGTAAAAGTGTGATATTTCTCCATGCAATGTCTCAGGGGGCCACCCTGACCCTTTGGTCGAGCTGTGGGCGCTCGAGAGGTGGGCTGTACGGCGAGTGGCAGGGGGTCATATGCACCGGAGAGACCAACTCTCAAGTTCAAGTATGTATGTTATGAAGACATCTCATATAATGATTTCCCGGACAGGTTTTAGATTAATCCAGGTCTAGGCCGTAGTTATATTAGAACATTTAAGTTGTTTTAAACAAACCTTACAAAAAACAATACTGGTGTGTGCTTCTTGAGACAAAAAATGGCACTGATGTATGTTAAGGAGATACGTCATTACAAAAATAATTTTTTAGCTCAAACATGCATTTTAGTCTGGGACTAGGGCAAGCCTTAGGGCTGTCACGGTTATGAAATTTTGCGGACGGTTAATTGTCTAATAAATTGTGGCGATTATGACAATTAATTGCTTTGACGTTTAATACTCATACTTTTTTTTGCTTGTTTATGAAATAATTTTCACACATTGTTGTGATTATTTAAATTAAATATTTTTCAAGGTTTACCTGGCAGTAAATATTAATGCACATAACACATATTTAAAAGTAATCTGATACGGTCTCGTTTATACAGCCGCTGCAGCTCCCCTTGTGTTTTTTAGAGAGATGTGCAATCATTGCGGTGATCTGAAATCATCGCAATGAGGTCAAACAATTGCGATGAGACGATTATTTAATCTTTGTGACAGCCCTAGTAAGCCCTGTCCAGGCTCTGTGGCTCAGTGATATAGCAGTGTGTTTCATCCCAGGGAACATGCATACTGATAAAACTTTAGCACGTGACGTTAGTGACTTAAAGTGATCATAAATTGAGAATTGAAATTTTTCTCGATCTTTTGACATTTAATGTGGCGTACAAACCAAACCCGAATTCGACAATTTGCGCGAATAGTTTACGTTTAAATCCAAAGAAGCAAGTATACGCGAACCCGCGCGGGGCAATGCGAATGATGCTAATTGGGCGACACAATTGCTGCGAAAACACAAGCTATTTGCCTCAAACGAATCTTGGCGCAAGTTGACAATATTCAACTCGAGCAAAAAATTCGCATGACACAAAGTTTAATCTAGTGTAATCTAGAGCGAGAAACGCGATGCTTCGCGTTTGGTTTGTACGCAGCAAAAGATGTTATATATTCTGTAAGTTTCAAAACTCAACACTTCCTTGTTATTTAAAAAATATATATATTTAAACCAAGGTCAGAATATGACTCGATTTGAATAGTCACAGTAGGGTAGCATACAGAACAAAGTGTTCACGGTAGCGGCTGGCATATGGTTTTTATTGTTTCCAATGTAAGCCTGATGCTTTTCAAAAAAGCCAACAGCTGGCGTTGTTTTTTGCTCGGGGCGCCGGCACTTTGCGTTTTTTCCAAGCTCAGCACTGAGGTGGGGCAGGACAAATATTACAACAACCAACCGGCACATCGCTCAACGACTGATAAACAAAGCAGAAGTATCATAGCAACCAAAGCGCTCAGCTGACAAAATGCTGTCAGTCGCCATCCGCCTGGAGTTTTCAACCGCATTTTAAAGCTTTGGTGTGCACACCCCCTAATCTACTATCCACACCTTTTTCAGTAATTAAAACGCATGCAATTCCACACATGTACAGATGGGGCGCTAAAATATTTTACATACACAACATTGTGTTACCTAATAATAGCAGTGAGTGGTTACTTTCAAGTTTTCCATGCGGCACAACCACAAAAACAGGGTACAAAAAGCATATTACTTACTAATTATGATGTTTTTTTTGTTTTTTTGAAGGGGGAGGGGGTGGGGGTAAAACCTTTCTAAAGCTATAAGTACAAAATAATAAAATAAGCCAGTTCATGACCCCTTTAATAATATGGTTTTCTGTCTAATAAAACTTTAACCAGGCACAGGAAAATATTTTTTACCTTTCTACCTACTTTTTGTCCATCTGTTTATTTTGTGTCCAGAAATATCTCCAGCAGCTGTGGAACACTGTTGTTCTGGTGGCCCTGGTCCTCTCCACCGGTGTCATAGTTCAAGCACGCTGGCAGTTTCAGGACAACCAGTTTAATGACGATTCAGAGGTGAACACTATGGCCTGTGTTTCATACAGGAGGTTCCTTGTTTTTAAAGAGCACCTGAAATATAAAATCAAATGTGCAATAACGTTTATGCTTCAAAGCAAACTCTTTATCTTACAGTCACACCTCAAGCAGGACATTTTAAAGAGATTATCCGCGCTGAAGACCAGAATATACCGGCAACCTAAATTAAGGCGTGACCTCACACAAACTCAACCAGTGGAGACGGACAATTGTGCAGTTTGTCTCGAGCAATACAACAACAACCAGGTGACCTATCTGTAACATATCCTTATAAATCATCTCTGTATATTTATTATTGTTTCTTAAAGGAAAGCACCACCGTTTTTCAATATTTTACTATGTTCTTACCTCAACTTAGCTGAATTAATACATATCTTTACCTATAGTTCTCATTTTTTATCAGCTTAAAAAAATTGCCATGTTTAATTTTGTGCCACTATACTTGTAACTACTGATATAACAGTCTTTAAATAGGGAAAATATGGAAGTGTTTGGTGGCTTCTAAATTCATCACTGTTTGGATCCTATGGAATAAATGGGGCTAGGCTAAATGCTAACACATTCACGACGCGCTGTACAAAGATTAAGTGCACGCATTGAAAAAAGATAGGTTTGTATTAATTCAGCTAAGTTGAGGTAAGAACATAGTAAAATATTGAAAAATGGTGGTGTTTTCCTTTAAGTGATTTGATTAAAATCATACGTGTGCTGATCTTTGTGGGTGTTTTTAGTGTTTGAGGGTGTTACCGTGTCTCCACGAGTTTCACAGAGATTGCGTGGATCCATGGCTTATCCTGCAGCAGACCTGTCCTCTCTGCAAACGCAGTGTGCTTGGTGAGAAAAACACATCTGACACTTATCAACATTATAAAATAATTGTTTTTTAACGTGCAAATGTCTTTATTTTTTATTCAGGTAATTGTTATTAACTGGACCAGGATGAATTTTGGAATATTCTGGTTTGGTGAAATCAGACTCTCTTTTTCTTAAGTGGTTCAGATTTTCATTGCAACTAAACTCCTCCTGTGTAGTGTATGGTCAGGATGCATCAATGGCAACGATCTTTGACCAAAGACTATGAACCTTGACTTCTTACATCACCCCAAGAGACAGGACTTGTTTCTGATTTTGATCACAGCACTTAAGAAGTTGGGATTTGAAGGCAGGGTTTGTACCAGTACTGATAATACTTCATTAGAAATCAAATTAATCAAGAATTATGCATAATCTAAAACTTTTGTTTGAAAAAGCTTAAAGAAAATGTAAACCATCATGACCACTTCCCACTCGTTTCCACTTAGGAAATGGCAATCCTTGGGCACAAGATCTTTTGAGACTTAAGGGAGTCGCACACCGGACACGCAGCTCAGCGCCGCGTCGAGTCGCATCTAGGACAACTCGGAGGTATCGTACACCGGAAGTGCACATTAAATAGCGCAAGCTTAGTCAGATAGCGACTACTTCAAAATGCAAAATATACGTTAATGATGTCATTTAATGTTAAACTATGTCAGTGGCGCGACAGGGCTTTGAGCAACTTCCTGAGTCAAAGCTGGGCGCCTTACCTGTCGGCGCCGGTGTGCGTATCCTGGTGCGGGGCTGAGCCACGCGTCCGGTGTGCGTCCCCCTTTAAATTCTCTGGCAAACCTTGCAAATGAAAACTCCATATTTGTAAGCAGGTAATGTAGTCAGGTATGTCATTATTCTGCCTTCAAGTTAGTACAGATGCTTGTTGGTTTTGAGAGAGGCCAAGCACCGACTCTAAAACTAACCCATTTGGTGGAAAACAGTTGTATGAATCAGTTCCTTTAGTCTAATTCTGTATTTTTTAAAGGTGCAGTGTGTACATTTTTTAAGATCTATTGACAGAAATCCAATATAATATACATAACTATATTGTCAATGGTGTATAAAACCTTACATAATGACTTGTAATGTTTTTATTACCTTAGTATGAGCCGTTTTTATCCACATACACCGTGGGTCCCCTTATAAGGAAAGTCGCCATTTTGCACCGCCATGTTTCTACAAGCCCTAAACAGACAAACTACTCTACAGAGTGCGTTTTGTCACTATATGTTGTCAAAGACGACAACATTTTTGTCCTGTCGTAGCTTCTCTATGTGCTTCGAAAAAGAGGGGTGAGTGATGGACTGAGCCAGCTCACCACTAGTTGCCGCTAAAATGTACAGACTGCACATAACTGCAGAGATGCCCATGTTGTTTTGCTGCAAAGACAGATTTTCACCATGTTAAAGGTATTGCGGAGGATTTGCTTTTTCCAGGTGGATCATCAAGACTATTGGTCCTCCTAGTTGTCAATCAGGAGTGTTGCGCAATTGCATTTTTTTAAAAAGTGTAGAAGGCAGTTCTTTCTAAAATTTGAGAAAATCCTCCGCTACACCTTTAAGTGTGATTTTCAAGGGGGATAGTGTGGGTGTTTCTCTAACCCGAGGATGCGTCCTAGGAAGGCTGCATATTTCGGCTGCCACGTCATCATCACGCATCGTCGAAAGACATCATAGTTCGAATCCTTGGCCCTGTTCCAAATGGCGCACTTCATGTGGACTTTCGGTCTCGTGGCCTTAAATTGCGCGTGCTCGCTTAGTCCACGAGTCCGTAGGGTGTCCCATCTGTCATTTTTACGCTTTGAAGTGTGCTCATCAGCGCCTCCTTTGCCCCCTTGATGCGGTCTTCAGCGAAGCCCGCACTGCAGCAGGCTTCGCGCACTTTACCAACCCAGAAGTCCTTGCGAAAGAGCAATCAGACCAATCAGACGACGGAAGGGAGGAGCTCACACTGACGGGCAACTTCTCTACCTATTTCCGGTGTGACGCTCGAGTCTGTCCCAAAATACAACTCCGTTGCACCCACGTGGACTCGCATTAAGGGTCCCTAAAGTCTGGACTACGTGATGTCATCAAAGTGTGGACTCTGAGGAGGACCACAAGTCCGGAGTGTGCCATTTGGGACAGGACCTTTCTTGCCCTCAAATCACCCACAATCCTTTGCACACACTGACATGGACACTTATTAGACCAAATCATTCTAGCGTTTAAAGGGACAATGTGTAATTTTTTTTTATATATATATTTTATTAGTCTTTATTCATAAATATGTCCTCATTGGTGTCAAATGACCTTTGCCAATGATCTGACTTTTCTTTGTAAGCTTAGAATTTCTTCCCTTTATTTACATTGAAAGGGTAAGTCCAAGGAGGAATTTACATATTTCCTGTTTATTCCAAACCACATCTCGGCTATCAAGCTTTTATCATAACACATAGGATTTATTGGGTCCATGTTATCTCAGGAGTGGTCAAACGGGTACAAAATTATTCAGTCGAAAAACTCATTACACACAGAGAAATAACAACAGAAAAGTCTTAAGAATAATATTTATTCAGTTTGTTTCTAATTTTAGCATTTATAAATATGCTTTATTACAAAATGCTCTTAATTTATCTTAACAAGTAGAAATATGTTGCTCTACATGGCAAGAGACATCGCCTGAAGTTCAGACTATATGAGAAAATGTAATCACTCGCTTCTGGAGTGACAAGTGTTCATAGCCTTTGGCACGATATAATCTGCTAAAATCATACTTCAGCTGGTTTGTACCTCAAATTTGGAGAGACTGCTTTTAGGTCACGTCTTAATTGATTTCTGAACCTTTAGAGAACTACACCTGGTTCAGATATAGGTCTTACTAGCAATGTTTAGTTTTATATTTGCTTCAATAGTGTAACACTTTCTGCAACCTTTCTTGTTAAACCTGACATTCTCAAACCTGACGTTGTTTTATTTATTGATTTTATTTAACAGTGCAATAACTCTGTACTACTTTGTTCAATAAACTTGTCTTACAGTGCAAAGATGAGACCTGTAAGCACTTTGGTTTCTTATGTTGACTATCATTCAGCAAATGGATTTTACTTTTTTTTTTAAATATACAATTATGTTGTTCCCTCATTAACACACCAGCCTGCTACTTATTATGTCAAAAAAAGAAAACCAATCTATTTCATTCTGGGAAACATAAAAAAATGGGCATTTTAAGTTACCACAGTGTCATCCTGATGCTCCAATGATATTATACGAATAAATATATAATCGTCATTAGATGTTATCCATCTCTCAGACACATCAATCTCCTTCAGTTCACCGAGACCAGTGTGTGATCATTAACTCAAGAAGGGATCATGCCTTTGTTCCTCTTCCTGTCAGCCATCGCTCTGCGATTGTGATTGGCTCCTCGAGTCTTGTTCATCTCTTTTCTTCGTCGGTCCACAACGGTCTCCTGGGACTGGCCCTGCCCCTTTGGACCTCCTACCACGTGACTCTGTGGAGGCGGCCTGTACCTATCAAGAAAAACAAAAATGGAATTATGAAAGTGTGACCCTTATTTTTTTGATGCGTGACTCCAGTTAAGACACTATTCTCAGTTTAGATGAATAGTTTTATGATGGAGATGTATGTGCCTGTACCCTTTCCTGCTCTGCATGGCTGCTCTTCTGGCCTCTGCTCGCTCTCTGAGCACTGCTGGGTCTTGAACAAAGTGATCCCTCTTCACAGATTCATCCTGAGCAAAACAACACGGACAGAAAGAAAACGGGTAAATTGATGAGATCAATTTTGACAAGTCAAGTCCTATGTCTTACACACTAATGCATTGGGCAGTTGTTTTTATCAAGGGTTACAAGATGTATCGAAATTACCAAAATATTGCAAATATGCGCATTACAATGGTTTGCAATATTTGAATGATTTTAATATTTCAAAAAGTTGCGTACAATCGAAGATTTAGGTTGATGCAGATAGCACAGAGACTGGTGAGACAGTGATGCTTTCTTTTCCCCAAAAAGAATGAAACGTGGGTTTACATTATTTTAAATAAAAAAGCCCCCAAAAAACTATTTAATTTGATTTTACAAACTTAAAGAACACTACACTTTTTTTGAAAATATGCTCATTTTCCAGCTCCCCTAAAGTTAAACATTAGATTTTTTCTGTTTTGGAATCCATTCAGTTGATCTCTGGGTCTGGCGGTACCACTTTTAGCATAGCTTAGCATAATCCATTGAATCTGATTAGACCATTAGCATCGCGCTAAAAAATAACCAAAGAGTTTCAATATTTTTCCTATTTAAAACTTGACTTTTCTGTAGTTATATTGTGTACTAAGACTGACGGAAAAATAAAATGTGATGTTCTAGGCCGATATGGCAAGGAACTATACTCTCATTCTGGCGTAATAATCAGTGACTTTGCTGCGTAACATGGCTGCAAAACGCGCAATGATATAACACAGTGCCCGAAAATAGTCCCATGCTATTGAACGTTACTAAGGGGAATATTTTCGGCTGCTGCAGCAATGTTATAACAGCAAAGTCCTCGATTATTACGCCGGAATGAGAGTATAGTTCCTAGCCATATCTGTCTAGAAAATCGCAACTTTTAATTTTCCGTCGGTCTTAGTACACGATGTAACTACAGAAGAGTCAAGTTTTAAATAGGAAAAATATCGAAACTCTTTGGTTATTTTTAGCACAATGCTAATGGTCTAATTAGATTCAATGGATTATGCTAAGCTATGCCAAATGTCGTACCGCCAGACCCAGAGATCAGCTGAATGGATTCCGAAACGGTAAAAGTCAAGTGTTTAACTCCAGGGGAGCTGGAAAATTTTTATATTATTTAAGTTTCGCTTTAAATCATTATCTTATTATATATAGCATGTTTAGCAACTTATCACAAATCACATTTTCTACAATATCATGCAGTCCTACTTTTATCCAAAAGCAACTCTTTTTTATCATGTGTGCTCCCTGGAAATCAAACTTTGCAATACTAATGCAATGATTTCCAGTTAAGGCTCAAGAAAGCTACACGTGAGGGTCCGCAATGGTTTCAAATAAAAAATTTCATTGTGCATCATTTATACCTTGTCTTCTTCATCCTCTTCAAACTCCTCCACCTCCTGAACCTGTTTGCCCATTCTGAGCACTTGTGGAGTAGTGAAAGGCCTACAGGGTTAACAGATCAAAGTTCATTCATATATATACACACACATATACACTTATATTTTATATTTTAAAAGAAAACACCACCGTTTTTCAATATGCGTGCACTTTTAATCTTTGTACAGCGCTTCTTGAATGTGTTAGCATTTAACCTAGCCCCATTCATTCATTCCAAACAAAAGTTTTATTTTGTGCCACCATACTTACTCGTGTAACTTCTCATGTAACAGTCTTTAAATAAGGAAAAGATGGAAGTGTTTGGTGGCTTCTAAATTCATCCCTGTTTGGATCCTAAGGAATTAATGGGGCTAGGCTAAATGCTAACACATTCATGAGGCACTGTACAAAGATTAAGTGCACGCATTGAAAAAATATAGGTATGTATTAATTTGTCTAAGTTCAGGTAAGAACATAGTAAAATATTGAAAAGCAGTGGTGTTTTCCTTTAAATATAAATATAAGATGCAGACATTTATACACTGTTGTGCACATTCCAAACATCTCATACCTGCGGTTCAACAGTTCATCCTCTTCATCCAGATCATTGGCTCCTATCTGGTTGATATCATACGTGTCATCATATTCATCCTCATAATCTTCCAAGGCGAAAGCATTATCACGGTCTCCGGAGGGGTCACTGGTGACGGGAATCTCATCCACCACTGTCTGGTAGGCTTGATATCTCGCTCTCTGCTCTTCTATGTGCTGTTTGTCATCTAGCATGGCACGCACACTCTCTCCCTGTCTGTAATGGGCATAGGCTTTCATTATTTGCTAACACAAACCATCTTGACCTACATATTTCATAAACCCACCTCCATATGAAGCCCCAGTAGTTTAAAGTGTGTTACATACATACCAGATTTTGCATAAACATTCATCACATAGAACTGAAACTGCAGACTTATTTAGTCCATTTTCTTAAAAAATATAAATTTACTCACCACCATGTCATCCAAAATGTTGATGTCTTTCTTTGTTTTTTGAGGAAAACATTCCAGGATTTTTCTCATTGTAATGGAACCCAACACTGAACAGTTTTAATGCAGTTTAAAATTGCAGTTTCAAGGGACTCTGAGCGATCCCGGGCGAGGCATGGGGGTCTTCTCTAGCGAAACAATTGTCATTTTGGCAAAAAAAGCACTTTTAAACGACGACAACTCATCGATCCTGTTATGCGCCAGCGCTACCTCACATAATACGTCATCAGGTCAAGAGGTCACGGATGACGTATGCGAAACTACGCCCCAGTGTTTATAAGTGTGGAGAAAGAGGACCGTTCCGATGTTGTTTTATGTGGAATGATAGTAATTAATGTCTTTGTGTCAGTTTATTGTTTTAAATGGTCCGCAAATGTGCATTTCATATATGTAACACGTGACCTTTCGATGTCATTATGCAATTACGTGAGGTCGCACTGGCTCGTCACACAGCCAGAGTAAGAAGAAAAGTTATGGTTCAAAAGTGCATATTTTTTATTTTTCCTGCCGAAAATGACAATCGTTTCGCTAGACAAGACTCCCACGCCCCGCCTGAGATTGATTAGAGCCCTTTGAAACTGCAATTTTAAACTGCACCAAAACTGTTAAGTGCTAGGGTCCACCAAAACGAGAAAAATCCTGGAATGCTTTCCTCAAAAAAAAAAAACATAATTTCTTCTCAACTGAACAAAGAAAGAAATCAACATTTTGAATGACAGGGTGGTGAGTAAATAATCTAGATTTTTTTTAAGAAAATGGACTAATCCTTTAAAGGAATAGTCTACTCATTTTCAATGTTAAAATATGTTATTACCTTAACTGGGGGTTGTTGATGCATCCCTCTATCGTCTGTGTGCGTGCGCGTGGGCGCTGGAGCGCGCTGCGGCGCTTCGATGGCGTTTGGCTTGGCCCCATTCATTCGGTGGTGCCATTTGGAGATGGAGTTGGAAGTGACCAAACACATCAACGTTTTTCCTATTTAAGACGAGTAGTTATACGAGCAAGTTTGGTGGTACAAAATAAAACGTAACGCTTTTCTAAGCGGATTTAAAGGAGGAGCTACATTTTATGGCGTAATAGCACTTTTGGGAGTGCTTCGACTCGGCGCAGTAACACCCTCCCTCTCCCATTATGAGAGTGAGAAGGGGAGCGTACTCCCAAAAGTGCCATTACGCCATAAAATATAGTTCCTCTTTTAAATCCGCTTAGAAAAGCGCTACGTTTTATTTTGTACCACCAAACTTGCTCGTATAGCTACTCGTCTTAAATAGGAAAAACGTTGATGTGTTTGGTCACTTCTAACTTTATCTCTAAATGGTACCATTGAATGAATGGGGCTAAGCTAAATGCTATTGAAGCGTCGCAGCGCGCTCCAGCGCTTACGTGCACGCACACAGATGATAGAGGGATGTATCAACAATTCTTAGTTAAGGTAATAACATATTTTAATATTGAAAATGAGTAGACTATTCCTTTAATGTAGTAATCTTTCTTTAAGTGGGTGGAGTTTGTATTTATTTTTAACATGGATTCACAGAACTAACCTTCGACCCCTCCATACACGACTCATGTCTACACGGTCGCGGTGGAACACATCAAACTCGTCATCATCAAACGCATTCGATCTGGAGCTCAAAACTTCAAGAGGCTCTTTCTTCTCAGGCCTACAAGACAGCATTACAAACCATTAGCCAATAATCAAGCAGACTCTGAATCGAACTATGAATCCTTCCCAAGAGTTTACCTGGCCATTGCCCTGTCCAGTTTGTCAAGTGAAGGCGACAGTTTATCTTCCAGGATGTTGTTGATGACAAGTTCAGAATTGTAGCCGTACTCTTCCAAACACGCTAGTATGAATCCCTCTCCCAAATCTGGGAGCAGCTCTCGAATATGAAACAGCAGAGACTCCAATTCTCCAGCACTAACTGTGCACACTGCCCCCTGGGAAAACAAATAGAGAATAGAAAAAGATGGGAAATGCATAAAAAAATTTGTATAAATGTTTTGCAGGTTATAAACTTACATTGTCACCCTTATGAGGAGTGATAATCATCGCTTCTGCTCCTCTCAGCTCCTCTCGGACTCTGACTTCTTCCTTTTGGGAAGCTGTCGTATCTCTGCCAGACTTGCTCTTGGCTTCTACGCTGTGATTGGCTGACGGGAATGTGGAAGGGAAGTTCCTCTTTTTCCCAACACTCTCCCAGGCAGACTGTACTCCCTGCAACAGGTAGGATGTCCTGGTGTCATCTCTAATCAAAATCAAGGAGAATAAAGGGAAACTAGATAGAGAAATTATAGTATAGCACAGAAATGGAAACATTTATGTCACTTTTTCCTGGGTATCAGTCTAGGATGAGTCAATGAATAAATGGATGGTTGAATAAAAGCTTTCCAATCTATTCTTCTTTTAAATCAGTCTGGTCTCAAGTTTCCACTAAAGATTTTTCATCTGTATTCATGAAGGATACAAATGAGGGAAGGCCTGTTGAAGGAGACTGACATCATCAGCTATAGGAAACTCTTCATCATAATCTGCTAGGAATCTGAGGAAGAAAAACATTGTTGCTGTATAAGATATACGTAACCCTCAGTGGCGGCTTGTGACTGCTCATCCGAGGGGCACTAATTCAAAATAAGTGTTCGGAGTGTCATGTGTGTGGTTCCTTTTCTCAAAATATGTGCTCTGCGCGTCCAGAGATCCCGTGTGCACCACGTGCTCCGCCAAAATAAGTGCCTGCTGCACACGCGTCAAAACCGTTTATGATAAAAGAGACGCTCACATTTACAAAATACACGCAAGACACTCCCTTAACATTAAACTTTGATTATGCATGAGATTATACGAGTATCTGGCCCACGCCAGCGTCTCTTTAGCCGCGTCTGCAGCAGGCACTTATCACGACAAAACACGTGATGCACATAGGATCTCTCTACGCACAGGACACATATTTTGAAATAAAGAACCACACACATGACGGCTACATACATGTTGTGACAAACTTCGCATTGAGCGCAATCGAAAAAAGAAGTCACCGGCCGCCACTGGTAACCCTGTCTGTGAAATCTATGCTACAGTCTCATAATGAGATTGGAGCATGAAAGTTTGATTTCAATCATTGATTTCAATCTTTGACATGATTTTACTCTGTCAATATGAAAGATATCAAGGTTATATTTTCACAGATTATGTAGGATGATTTTGCGTAGAAAACAAAAATCACAATGACTACTTAAGCTGCGTTTTCACAGACTGGATCACATATAGCTATTCACTTGGTGAGAGATCTCTGCGTAGTTGACTGGGTCACCTTTTCTCTTGAAGAAAAGCTGTGAAATTCTGTAGGAGATCTTCTACACATGAAGGCATGCTTTCAGAGCTGTGAAAATAAATAAAACCTTGTGTTAAGTGACCACACACTACAGAAATTAGATGACTAAAAAGGTGAGTGCGGCTACTAAAAGTTAAGCATATAAATGGTGTGGTTTATAATGTGAAATCACAAATAAATGTGACATTTTGTGTCCATTGCATTAAGGAGGCGTGTAAACGCACCAAAGCGTTTAAACGTAGCTGAAAACGACAGGCAGACGCCAAGTGTGGACACTTACCAACGTCTTTTCAGCTATGATTTTTCTGCAGGGTTCCCGCACCTTAGTTAACTTCAAATTCAAGGACCTTTCAAGGACTTTCCAGGTCCAATACCCTCAAATTCAAGGACTAAATGTGGGGACACATTTCAAGTAAGAGCAAGGTTACATTGTGTTACCTTTTAAGATACATTGTTACAGTCCCCTTTGAGGGAACTCACGCTGCGTCACTGCGGTGACACTTTGGGGACGCCTCCAGGGGTAAGTGCGTCTGAATGTGTATCAAATTCAACCAATGGAGGTGACAAAGACAGGGTGACGCGGGAGCAAAGAAGTATATCACTATTTTTATGATATTATCCTACACTACGCAGGGAATCGTTTGGATTTTTTTCCAGAAAACTTCTTGCATAAAATAGAATTAAGCACTTTCAATGACCTGTATCTATGTATGTATATTTTCAAAAACTTCCCAGGGCCTTGAATTTTTTTCCCAGATTCACAAACTTTCAAGGACCCATGGGAACCCTGCTTCTGTCTTGTTGTTGTGATATTTGTCCCGCCCCTCCTCCACTGTGATTGGACAGCCGAGTGACATTGACAAGCTGAGCGTTTCACCCCAAGTAAAAAAAAATCACTTCTCTTGGCATTCAGCTCCGAACGCAGAAAAACGCTGAAAACAATTGAAAGCATACACCTACCGCACGCAGAAATGCCTTGGTGTACACACCCCCTTACTGTCATGTATTGTTTATGTACTGGCATAACCCACCCTTCTCTAAAGACATCGGTAGCAGCACAGACAATTTTAAAAAAAATAAATCGATCAACCTCTATGTATTTAAATGTGTGTCTGTTTCCTCACCCCTCAAGTATGGGCTGTAAACATGTGTGCTGAAGCAGCAGGTGAGCGATCTCCACCATTTTCTTACTGGAATGAGCCACTCGTCTCCACATATCCGCCTGTAAACTGAAACATCGCACCAAGTTACACTAATGTCTGCGTACACATTCCTGAAAAAGTATCACGATTTGTTAGCACATCGTGGGTTGTACCAAGTGTAATATAAACCACATTTCAACCTTTCATTGAAATTTCTCTTTTTCACTGCTTTCTCCAGTTCTGGAACCGCCATCTCGTAGAATGACGATAATCTTGATTAACAAAAGAAAATCACAGTGTCTCTCAATATATCAGCAAGATAAATCATGTACCTTATTGCCCTTAAAGGGACACTCCACTTTAAAAAAAAATCCTAATTTTTCAGCTCCCCTAGAGTTAAATAATTGTTTTACCTTTTGGAATCCATTTAGCTTATCTCCGGGTCTGGCGGTACCACTTTTAGCATAATCAATTGAATCATTAGACCATTTAGCATCGCGCTCAAAAATAACCAAAAAGTGTTTCAATATTTTCCCATTTAAAACTTGACTCTTCTGTAGTTACATCGTGTACGAAGACCGACGGATATGGCTAGGACCTATACTCTCATTTTGGCGTAATAATCAAGTACTTTGCTGCCGTAACATGGCCGCAGGAGGCGCAATGATATTACGCAGTGCCCGAAAATAGTCCCCTGCTATTGAAAGTTACCAAGGGGACTATTTTCAGGCGGTGCGTAATATCATTGCGCCTCCTGCAGCCATGTTACGACAGCAAAATCATTGATTATTTCGCCGCAATAAGAGTATAGTTCCAAGCCATATCGCAACTTTTAATTTTCCGTCGGTCTTAGTACACAATGTATCTACAGAAGAGTCAAGTTCAAAATAGGAAAATATCGAAACCCTCTGGTCATTTTTTAGCACGATGCTAATGGTCCAATCAGATTCAACGGACTACGCCAAGCAACGCCAAAAGTGGTACCTTCAGACCCGGAGACCCGCCGAATGGATTCCAAAATGGCAAAAATCAAACGTTTAACTCCAGGGGAGCTGGAAAATGAGCATATTTTCAAAAAAAGTGGAATGTACCTTTAAGGACAGCATATGAATTACACGAGTTATGATGTGGGTGCGTAAGTGACACCTGTATAGAAAGTTGTGCTGTTTAAAGGAAGAACAAGCCTCAGGGAAAATGTCCAGGAAAGAGTGGATAGTTGTGCAGGTATCACAAATGTACAACACCAAGTCTGCAAACTCCTGGTATTTAACAAACAAATACAAAATTGTTTAAATGCACATATATGCATACAAAAACTAATAACACCATAATGCCATTATAATCACAATCATGATGATATTTCCTTGAATGAACAGTTTCTTAAAATTAAAAATTAAAATTCTGTCATCGTGTTATTTAGGTAGTATTTGATAATTGAGAATAAGTGTAAAAGCGCTTAAGGCCAATGTATAGATTGTTTTTGTACCGTACACACACGCAAAGTACAGTTAATTTGACTCGCACATGTACACAGACATTCAACCAACGCATTCGCATTGCGACACAATGTATCTTCTGTGCTACATACTACATTTTCCTGTAGGCGCATGTGCATATTCAGTACTATTCTGATGCCAAAAATTGTGTCACACACGCTGTACGCGAACCCTCGCGTAAGCGTAATAAAGGAACTATAGTTCAGCCTTTAAGACAAAGTAAAATAAGAGGTTATGCTGACCTCCTCTGGCATGGTCATGGGAGTTAGGCATCTATTTGCATTCAGTTTGAGGGGTTGACTGGCACCTGCATCATCTGACTGAATTCCACACTTCTCTAAAACCATGTCAAACACCTGGAAAGTACATTAGCACATTTTAAGTAGCTCCACAGACTTTGTAAATTGAAAGTATATAGGATCCTATGACCTACCTGAATGATGGAGGGTATGGTCTCATTCAGGTCTCCGTAATAACTTGGCTGTTGTGTAAAAATGTTCTCTAAAAAATTTAAACATTTTGGTTATTATAAAGATCAAATGAAAATATATTAAAATATACAAAAAGTCTGAAAAAAATTAAAATATTAACACATTGCATGTACCAATCATTTTGTGAAGCAGTTGGGAGTTTCCCTTCCCAAACAGGACACAAAGATCCAGAATTTTAGGAATGTCAAATAAGAAGTTGTTGTAAATAATCTCTGCAAACACAGCAGGAGTAATAAAATGTTCCTGAGGAAGAAAATAAACAATATTTTATATTCCACACCCATCCCACTTATTGCCAAATAGGTTGCCATGTAGTTGCAGTTTCAAAATTTAATAAAATGTAAGATGAAACCAACAGCACGCAATTAACTTAACAAAATATACATAATGCCAGTTAAAACTACACTTTACAGTAAAGAAAGCAAAAAAATGAAATCTTATATTTTTTATTAAAAAAAAAAGTCAACAAACAAGAATAATTAATAGTTTTTGTGCACCTTAGACTCTTTGTGCGTAGCCATTCTGAGAAAGACCATGAATACAGAGCGATGAAGGTTCCTCTGCATGTCGGCTACAGCTGGAGCGGACGAGAGACCAGACGGGTCCAAACCACGGGGAGCGTTCCTCAAATAAGAGTCCAAACACCTCTGTAATGACTCATCAAATACCACCTAATACACGAGAGAATTGGCAATGATAAGACAATATGCCTGCTATCTGGCTACATGTCACATTAAATATGCTGTACCAAGAAAGTGTCTTTCTTTGCAAAGTGTTAAAAATAAAAAATAAAAGATTTCACCTAACCCTTCATTAACAATGTATATGGATTCGGTTTACAGACCTGACACCAAAACTTGTCATGAGGTAAGGCCAGCAACCATTCCAGGTCTTCAGAGATGAACTGAGCAAGTTCCAGAAACTCTTCAACTAGTGCAGGAGTGCCATCCTCAGGTGGGGGTTTATAGGTTAGGAAACATCTCTCCTCCTTTCGGTCAGGGTGCTGATGGGAGAGATCCAAACCAATTTCAGTGACATCTTCAGTCAGATGAGAAGAAATTGACTACGGTGATGGATTAGCTCTACACTAGTAACAGTCTGCAGTCACTTACTAGTGCTGGTAGGGTTCGTTCTTTGCCCTGGGTACCAGAAGGCTCGGTTACATGCAGTTCATCTAAAGGCACTTTTGCACATGCCATTTCCACCAGTTGGACTGGACCTACCCTCCTGAACAGACACAAAAACACATATACGGTCTGATCACTGGACATGCTGTAGTTACATGAAATACATTAGGTAAATGATGACCAAAAATTCAATTAAACGTAATAAAAGCTGGTCTACATATGGATCACATGTGACCAAGTACTTTGAGTTATGATTATTATGACTGACAGATTTACTGTCAATAGACGGCCACGTTTTACAGGCTAATGTATCTACAAGCAATATAATGGTTGACAATACCAGAACAATATTCTGACATAAGAGAGACTATGAATGACTAAAGGCAGTCGTGTACACAAGCTGTAAGTTAACTAATGATAGACTGCTACAGTGTTAGCGGCCTGGCTAACTGCCCTGACAGTGAGCTCAGCAACATTTAAGAAAATCAAATGATACAAAATCACAACAGTGTTTATTGTAAACAAAACCCTCTTGTAATAACATAAAAAAAATAAAATAAAAACATAAAATAACGTTACCGATACTGAAAGACAACCACAAAGAAAAAAAACTATTCTTAAAAAGTTAGCTTTACTGCATTTAAATGACAATCGTTAGTTTGTTCATTTTTGACAATACAGCATCAAAAATGCTCTATATTTAAAAAGTAATAAAAAATATCTCACCTATTTTATACTTAATCTTTTAGCAGATGTTTACCAGCTTCAATAAAAGTCATCAGCTCCATCTGCGCGATTTTCCGGTGTGCTCGTCTTGCCGAGTTTTCAAAATAAAAGTCTTCAACGCCGCTCAAGAGATTTCAGACATCTTTAAAATAAAAATGCAGTAATATAATGTATTGTAATACCATGTTTTCTATGTACTATATTTAGTATATGTATTATATTGTACAATTTAGCTTTTTTCTTGTTCCCTTTTTCTCTGCAGTCGGTACAAAAATGCATTTTCAGTAAAGCGGCTTTGTAAATTGCAAAACTGTGCACCGCTTTATATAAATAAAAGTGAAATTTAAAAATAAAGAAACTTCAGAAGTTAAAATAAATGTCTAAAAGATGCACGCATGAAGAAGCTTTAGTCAGAAGATGTAACCATAGCAACAGCAGACAAAACGAGTAATTTTTGCGCTTTAATACAGGACATTAGATATGGCAAGTATTTTAAAGATTTTAGTGTTGTATTTAGAAAAAAAATTTAATACACGTTTGTCATAAAAAATATCTTTAAATACATAACATGTTAGCAAGTGACCAAAACTGCTAGAGGCGTCAAATGTGAAAGATAATCACAATTTATTTAATTTCGTTCACTGAAGCACACCATGCATTACGTTGTATTAAAACAATTAAAAATAAAATGATGAAAATGTAAAAAATGTAGCAATATTTATTTTAAATGTTTTTAAATAATAATTTTAAGAGTTTATTTTATGCTCTAAGAAAATGCTGATCGGTCTCGTTTGTTGTTGAAATTATTTCTCTTTAAACATTTTGGTTTTGTTCTTATATAAAACGCGACGTAAGATCTTAATTTCTTCCAATGGCAAGCATAGTAGTAAAGTCATTTTCAAAAGCCGCCACTAGATGTCATAGCTCACTTCACAATCCTACACATATTGAAAGTTTAGCTTTTAAGGGGCTAGTCTACTTCCAAACTACTCTGCATCTTCAAATATCTCAACTTACTTCCATACATATGCATGTAGGTACAATGTAATGTTTTGGATTTAATGTAATTCTATTTTAAAATCGAATTTTCTTCCAATTTAAATTTCGAATAAATCCATTCAAATAAAAATTCGCGATAAGTCAAGTGCAACTCATGCATGATGTCTATCTTTAGTATAAAGGCTCCAAAATCCTACAAAAGACGAGTCAAGTGCCCCACTCTCGGCGCGCGCGTGTCGCCTCGTCTATTTGCGTAGCGGAGGCTCCACCTTTCAAGCATTGCAGTGACCTCAGCAGTGGGCTGAATTGAGCTGGGTGGGATTTTCAGTCTCGAATTCTCAAACGCGCATTCAAGGATCCCGATTTAACGGTGTATGTGAAGGGTTTTACCGGCGTGAGTTAAACGGTGCGGGTTCGCGTTCGTGTTTGCGTGCATCTGACGATAGGGATCAAATAAACGAGGAATGTGGGATTTACAGAATGCCCAACAGCGTTGGAAAGAGATTTAAACCCACCAAATACATCCCGGTGTCCACTGCCGCCACTCTTCTGGTTGGATCCACTACTTTGTTCTTTGTTTTCACGTAAGTTTGCAAGGCTTTTTCATGCATTATTTGGGAAAGCTATATGGAGTGATTGTAAGATGCATTTGGATCACTGGAATAAGTTTCGTGACAGTTAAATGGCCACAGGGCCTGTGGTCGACTCTACATAGATGCATTGAACTGTCTTTATTGGGTTCTTTTATAGACAGTTTATTTTGTTTTGTTTTTTCTGTTGAGATTTCACATTAAACTAAAACGATTAAATGTTTTGCTGTCTAAAAATAATACTTTTTATTACTAAGCTAAACTGCAGTATGTGCAGACAGTGAGTTGACGCTCATGACTCATTCAGTCATTTGTAAATGAAACTGTTGTAACACCACAGATGCACATGCATATGATTTTGTGTTGCCTCACTGTGAGAGTAAGCACAGCCTTATCCAGGCATAACTTACTTCAAAAGCTTATTTGCATCATGTAGTGGCAAAGATCATCATAAAATTGATTAAAATTGTTTCAGATATTTAAATTATTTCAGTTTAATGTGAAACCTCGACAGAAAACGTACTGATAGCCAGCTTTAAAGCGATGGCATTCATCAAACAGTAAGTAATAGTGTGAGGGGCAACTTTTGACAGGCCTTGATTTACTCTAGCAGTCGTTTGAAAAATCAATGTGGACCAGTCTTTTGGTCACTTTAGTTTTATCTTTTCCATTTAAGATTGCTTGCCAGAGGTCAGAGATCTTTGTTTGGTCAGCATGCAGACATACAATCTGAAAAATAAAGGTGCTTCACAATGCCAGAAGAACCATTTTTGGCTAAATGGTTCTATAAAGAATCTTTAGCATCCGAATAACCTTTCTGTTTCAAAAAAAGTTTGTTCTGGTTAATAAAAGGTATAGAAGAAAGAACCTTTGACTGAATGGTTCTTTGAGGAACCAATAATGGTTCTTCTATGGCATCGCTGTGAGCACCTATTTGTGAAGAGTGTAAGGATGAATTTGATGTTGGAGATGATTATCCATTTGTACGTTTTGGGAAGTAATCCTAGTGTTTTCATGCTACACACAAAGCAAGTAAAAATACTCAAGCAGTTTTGCGGTGTAAAATAAGTAATCAAGTTATTGAAGATTTGGCTGTAAACCAATTTATTTCTTCTACTTAAAGGAACAGTATGTAGGATTGTGGCCAAAACTGGTAATGCAATAACAGAACTTGTGGCTAAAACTTGTACTGCAATCACACAACTCGTGGCCAATACACAACATGACAACATAAACATCAGTTGAGGGCTGCAACTCCACTTTTTAAATGACAATATCCTGGCCAGACCATTGTAGTCAGTGAAATAAGTATTTGAAATGAAAATGATTTCTTAATGTCTAGTGACATATCAGGGCCATTTTATGATTAATTGATATAAATTTCTTACATACTGTTCCTTTAAAGGCACTCTAAGCGAACCGTGCCCAACCCCCACCCCCAAATCCTTCTTGTCGTTTATTGGCTGGAACACTTTGGTATCGTTTCTGGTGGTACGTTTGGTCACTTTGTTTTTATTGCAGTTTGTGTAGCCTAGGCTGTCTACAGACATCGCGTTTTTTTTACAGTTTGATCAGCGGACAGGCAGCATGCAGATAGTGAGATGTTTGCTGTATGTAACAAAAAAAAGTTTTATGGTCTAAAACCAAATTCGCTAAGAGCACCTTTAAAGGTGGTGTGTGAATTTTAGCGGCATCTAGTGGTGAGATTGCGAATTGCAACCAACAGCTCACCCCTCAATTTCAAAACGCATGTGTTACGGATATGGTATTGCACAGGAAAACATGTTGTCGTCTGAGCCAATGTAAGGATGAAACACAATCTATAGACTGTTTCATTGTACGCACATACGTTTTATCGCGGTTGCAGATCAAAGTCAACCCGGTCTGGCTAGTGGCTCAACTTATCTCTGGAACAAATACGTTGGCACATCTTTGCGGAGAGGTTTGGCAGCCAGGCAAGAAATTATCTCTTTCCCCGCCATTGACGAGTTAACTCGTCAATTAAGAGAAAACGCTTCCCTGCCGAGTTTTTCTGGCAATCCGTCTTTTCGCTATTATACACAACTTATAAAACCTGGAAGTATCCCCTTAGGGCAAACTGTGTATGTTTTGATCAGCGCTCTGAATCTGATCTCTATCGAAAGTCCTTCACAAAAACGCAATTATCTCAGCTTTTTGCTCAAAATTTTGTATTTTTGAAGAATTTTAGAGGTGATGAAAACAGATAAAAAAGGAGCAGAGGATCTGTTCTGTCATTTGATATATTGTATGATATATATATATATATATATATATATATATATATATATATATATATATATATATATATATATATATATATATATATAAATAAGAAGATAATGTTCATATATTTGAAGAACATTTTCTGGAAGGTAATAAACTTTTGTGAAAATCATAAATGATCTCTTGATTAAGAGTGTTTCCCAATACTCTGATACTAGTTCTAGTCTAGTACTTATAGTGCACCTTTGCATGCTAAATCTCATGCAAATATTGGAAAATACTGGTCTTTTAGTTTCCTCGTAATGGCTGATCTACGTCCAAGCCTCAGACCTTTAAAACCACAATGCCATTTCTATTTAAAACATTGCTCAGATGTGGTGTTATTAAATACCCGAGTCCACACTTAGTCATTGACTGCCCACTAGAGAAAAGTCTGAAGGCAATAGAGACTGCGAGGGCACTCTCCTGAGAAGTGATGGGGTGTCTAAGCATTACACCGATCTTAACAAGGTTGTTTCCAGTTGGTTTTCCAACCAGATGATCTCTGATGTTAAGGGCAGGGGATCAGTGGACTTAGTAGACTTGTGACTTAGACCTTGTGATCTTGCTATGTCACTATTTATCTCTTTCACAACACCTCATCACAATGCTTCAACTTAAGGCAGCTGATCCCATTGATTTCTTCTTTTAGTTTTTAAAAAAAGAACGGTTACTCTCAAAGTTTCCATTGTTGGACACAATAACTTGTTAAAGGAATAGTCTACTCATTTTCAATATTAAAATATGTTATTACCTTAACTAAGAACTGTTGATACATCCCTCTATCATCTGTGTGCATGCACGTAAGCGCTGGAGCGCGCTGCGACGCTTCGATAGCATTTAGCTTAGCCCCATTCATTCAATGGTACCATTTAGAGAGAAAGTTAGAAGTGACCAAACACATCAACGTTTTTCCTATTTAAGACGAGTAGTTATACGAGCAAGTTTGGTGGTACAAAATAGAGCGTGGCGCTTTTGTGGGCGGATTTAGAAGAGGAACTGTGTTTTGTGGCGTGGTGGCACTTTTGGGAGTAGTTCGACTCTGCGCAGTAACACCCTCCCTCTCCCATTATGAGAGGGAAAAGGGGAGCGGACTTTTCAGGCGAGTCGAAGTACTCCCAAAGGTGCTATTGCGCCATAAAATATAGTTTCTCTTTTAAATCCGCTTAGAAAAGCGATACGTTTTATTTTGTACCACCAAACTTGCTCGCACAACAACTCGCCCCAAACAGGAAAAACGCTGATGTGTTTGGTCACCTCCAACTCTATCTCCAAACGGCACCACTAAATGAATGGGGCCAAGCCAAATGCTATCGAAGCGTCGCAGCGTGCTTACGTGCACGGACACAGATGATAGAGGGATGTATCAACAATTCTTAGTTAAGGTAATAACATATTTTAATATTGAAAATGAGTAGACTATTCCTTTAAGTTTGTCGAATGGGTTTAGGTAGTAGTTCAGGAGATAAGTTAAGTAATAATCTTGAGGTTTTTATCAGTTTTATAGATTTTTAGAAACATCAGTCTTCGATTGTGTATTAGTAAAAGGTTTTGCAAGGCAACTAGGTGAGATACATTTTCAGATGCTACTTTTTCATTGTTGTTTAGTATTTGAGCCTAATAATGACTCATGGTCGTGACTCGACTTCCTCTGACACGCGTTTCTTAATCTCGTAAACAAAAGAGAATATATTTGATTTAAACTGTTTTGATTTATTTAATTTGTCCAACCTCTTTATCTCTTGTTATCTTATGGATGACAGATTGGATAAACTGTGGTGTGTGGTGCTTCAAGACATTATTTATGATGTCATAATGGTTTATAGTTTACATTTAAAGCCTTTAATGAATTGCTGATCTCCATTTATATTAATCATCATTGTTCTCTGCTGTGCTTGCGTTGTCTTGACAGGCCTGTAATTTTCTTAAAACGGTTCTGTTGGGTAATACACACCCACACCTGTATAAGTATGTGCACAAAAAATATACACTATTACTTTTTGAAAAATGAAACGATATCAATCAGTTCAAGTGTTGGATAACACGAATAGATTTACGAATGACCATCACTGCTATTGTATAGCACACTGTCAGAAAGAGAATAATGTTTGCACATCATTCTGACGAAAATGAATTCATCAGACTGGAGAATCAAACAGAGCAGAACAGCAGATATCGACAGCATGCGCTATTCAAAACCTGCAGCTTGCAGAGAGACGAAGTGATAAAATGACAAAGGTGATTTGATGGTTGAAGAATGGAGATATTGCTGCTTGTTGTCACTTAAGATTTGGCAACCAAAAATGTTTGGCAATGTAGAGCAGAATGCACCGTACCAAAAAAGTAATTTAATTAAAGCAGAATATTTCAGATATGCAGAATAATGCTGCAGTGTGTGATTTATTACTGATTACCTTTGACTTTCATTCGCTGTTTACATGCACAAAATTTGACTGAATTTAATCAGATTGCAGGTTATGACAGTTTACATGTAACCTAAATATTGCCATGGTTTCCCGCAGCACTTTGCAGTTCGGGCGGCCCACCTAAGCTGGGAAACCCTACCGCCTTAACTAAGTCGTCCAAATTTTTTTTTAAAAATTCACTGCACAAAAGGCTGAAATAAGATAAAGACATGGTCTGACATGTCTGGAGGAGCCAGTTGATAAAACGCGTGTCCGTGAGAACTGTAAGTGGACTTATGTTTTGGGTTTATTCAAGCCTGTTATTGTATTAGTCTATTGTTCTTGCGAATTTAAAGTAAGTTAGCTGCTGATTTTGTTTTTTGAGCAATCTGCTAGCTAAGTTGCACGTGCTTGTTGATTAGATATAATTGTTGAGCGCTCTTGCTCACGCTACTTACTGTATGTGCATTATTTACATGCTACAGTAGTTACACTCCTTTAAGATAATGTAATTAATAGTGGGAAATAATCAGTCTATAAAATTTTGCGCTATCTATCATCGTTCGCCAGACATTTTACAACATCTGCTTTAGTTTGTGTTTATTAACCCTTTAGTTTCACTTCATCATGCAGCTATTCTCGTTAGAGGTAAAAACTTTTAATTTTAAGAGTGTTTTAAAAAAAAATATTTGAAGAGTTTCGTTGCAAAACGAGATAACCACCGTTTTTTTTATTGTTCAGAAATCACGTTTTTTGGTTGTGCATTCCAATTAATTTCAATGCAACTGCAGTTGGTTTGTTTTGATTTAAAACCTTCATAACTTAAAAAATACAGCTAAGTAGCACCAGTCTCGTATAATAATAGAGTTACGAAACGCTTTGATCTCGCCGTTGCGCGGTCACGTGATTCATGTAACGTTCTACAGTTCCAACCCAAGCTGGGCTGTCAATCTGTTTGCATAGGTTTTCAGCTATTTTAGGTAAATATTAGCTTGTAATGTGAATTGATCACTATACTTACTATGTTTATAACGGTTTTTTTTACTATGGAAATACAGTAAATCAGTTAATAAAGATAAACAGTTAATGGTGACCGAAAGATAACTGTAGTTATCTATACCAACTACAGCAACACAGTTTATCTTTTATTTTTGTAGCAAAAATATGGCTATATAAATGGCTATCAATCTGCTAAAAACATAATTCCTACACTTTTACTATATTAAAATCACAAAAAAGATTGCCAACGCGGTTATTTGTAACAGTGAAACATAACAGAAACACACTAAATTCATATTTAATTGTATTTATAGTACACATTAAATGTAAATATAATTATACATGATTTTCGAGGATACATCACTCGTATTACTTATCAAACACAATGAAACACATAGCAGCATTGTGAAGCAGTGTGACTTTCTTATAAGGGATTTAGCTTGTCGCTGTTGCCCCCTAGTGTTACTCGTAATATATTAAAAAAAGATAAGTATAAAGTAGATGGCCACCAGTAATAAAATATTAAACCATTAAATCTATATTATTCACACATTATACACAACTCATTAAAATATAAAAATTTTACTAGTTATTATTAATGATAATCATTACCTACAGCAGAGTTCATAAAATATCATTGTTGACTATATTCATAAAATGTCTGAAAATGTAAAGAGAAACGGTAATTTCATCGATTTACCAGCAGGTGCCATTGAAGTGAATGGGCTTCAGTGCTGCGTTTGTAACTGCGTCACTCCATGACACGCTGTTACTTCCGCATTCCATTCTTACAACGGATGTCTATGTGAGTGTCGTAACTCTCTTTTTATACGACTCTGAGTAGCACTATAAAACAAAATAATAACATGATAACATAATAATAAACATGGTTTGACAAAAATTTAAAAAAATTGATTTATCTCGTTTTGCAACAAAACTCTTCATTTTCATTTTCATCATGACGTGTACCCCAGACACGCCTAACCCTACCACCTTAACTAACAAATGTTCTGTGGGAAACCCTGATTGCAATCTTAATAAAATGTTTGTTTACATTCTATAAAATGTGAACCAAACGTGAAGCGCGCAGCCAGGGTTGCCAGATTTGTGTATTAAAACCCGGCAAATGGACATTAAAGGCCCGGGTATACTTTTTTTCCGCGTCCGCGTCCGGCTCGCGCGCGCACGCGTCCGCGCAGCTTTCCGAGTATAGTCCCCGCGGCTACACGCGGATGGCCGCGTTCGACACTATACGCAATACAAATGATTTCTTATTTAAATTATTAGTCTAACAGGCTGTCAGGGCAGCACTGATTTTGAGACATTTACAGTACATTAAAACATTAGGATAGGTGAAGAAAAGTAACTGATCCACCATTGCAAACACAGTTTAGAACAAACAACAAGACAACAAAGTCAGGAATCAAACAAACATGCTCCACAGCTTTCTGTTCTTTGAAGAAGTAAAAGTTAAAGAAGAAAAACGATAGTGTGTGTGCAAATGCTGTCTATTTCCTTTGTATAATTGTTTATAGTGGAGTGTTCTGATGAAATGCAAACACTGATCACAATGATGGTGGTTTGTTGTAATTCAAACTCAATTGTGCTGTCAAGTCCTTCTTTTCTCTATCTTTCTCTTTGCACTAAATGGCAGTGCAGTGGTTGGATAGGGCAGATTAAGGGGGCGGTATTATTCTAATAAGATATCCTTATGACATCATAATGAAAGTCAAATTTCAATGACCTATTTTTGCTCACACCTACAAAGTGGCAATGCTAACATTTTCATGCCATGGCCCCTTTAAAAACTAGCTCAAAAGCTTCCCAAAGACTATTCAGAGCCCAAATACCAATTACTAATCAGGGAAATCCTTTAATCTTTAACCCGCCAAAAAAAATCAACTAGCAGAAACAGTTTAAGAGTAGCCCAAATCTGAAATCTGCCAAAAAGCAAAGGACTTGGAACGCAACGCTTTATCTCTGGATAAATGTACAAAGCCAAAGTTGAGTTGGAGAAAGTTGTTCTTAAGAACAACTTAAGTTTTTTAGATATAGGCAAAGAAAACACACTTTTCGAAAGCCACAATGCCATTTTATTGCTTTGTGTAATGTTATGAAAGAGTACACATGAACGCTGCAGACCCCATTACCATAATAATGCGTGTTGCCATTGCCTTGCTATTGCGTGTTTCTGTGATGAGAATATTGTTATATGTAAATAAGAGGTAAATATAGGACGTGAACTTAAGCACAATTCTTCTGCACATGTGCACAAGATATTTTTGACCTCAATCGTGTTGATTGAGATGTTTACGTGAAGGTTTTTCAATCCGATTGAGCCATCAATACGATTACATGCAACCCAACAATTTGTTTGTAAACTTAACAAATGTTTGGGCAAACAGGTAGTCACGGATCAAAGTCACATCGTTGGTTAAGCTATAGGTACTTGTGTTAAGGGTTATGCTGGTTATTTCACTAGTTACACCTGACTGGTAGAAGTCGCACTACACCATTATGCAGGGAAAAATAAGTATATAACCAGCTTTGATTTTAATGTAGGTCAATTTTGTTTTTACTTGAACAGTGCTGTGCAGCTGTCAGTGCTGGTGAATATCCGTAAATCTGTAATTGAGGAACTCATTAAAATCTGGGAAGAGTCTGAGACTGTCAAAGTATTTACTGCTCCCATATTTATATGTTTCAGTAAATGCACTATGAATATGGGTTGCTTTCAATAATCAGGTTTCAGTTATTGCGCTATCATTACGATTTGCTGTGTTTCTCATTTCTTTGGAAAGTGAAAAACCTGACCTCAGATCTGCTTGTGAAATCTCTGTAAATACAGGCTATAAACTCTAATTATAACCATAAGCAGACAGGATTTGACTGCATCTAAGTGTTGCTCATTTAAATGATTTGTATTTATTTGCATTACTAATATCTGTGCATCATGATAGGTAAGCAGTGTTGAAGCTTTTTCATTGCTAAAATTGTCCAGTTGAATGAAAAATTTAATTGTCATATGAAGCTAACTTTTGGGATAGCCTACATAAAAACGTCATCATGGAGTTCTCTATGATGGTGTTAATTTGGTGAAGGGGTATTATTTGCAGCTTTAACTAATCCTTTTTGCCTCGGATCATCACATTTATATAGTTTTAGCCGTTGCAGCAATGCGTAACTACAATTTTTTTATCTTGACACTTGCAGCTGGTAGCGCTCAGTCAAGTGATAAATGGTTGGGCCTTCTCCTTTTTTAACCTAAAAGCTCCATCGGGCAAGACCTGCAGAGTCATAATGTATAATGGACAGTACTTCTTACCATTTAGTTTAATTGTTTTACAAATCAAACTGTCCGTTGCATACTGTTAATTCTGTATGCAAGACTGAACAGTTAAATCTTTTTTCATTGATAGCTGCAACTTTCAGCAGATCTATCTGCAGTGAGTCATAACAGTCAGACAGCATCATTGTCTGTATTGTACTGTACTGTACTGTACTGTATTGATGTATTGAGAATGAGACGGATGAGTAAGTGCCAGGTCACTTAATCTCATTTCAGGTAGACTTTTTTGTCATCACGCCGTTCCTGGGTTTAGATAATGCTGATGGATCAACATGCTGTCTGTGTAATGCAGACTGTATACAAACTATCACAGTCTCCTGTAGTACATACTGAATATCAAAATCCAGTCTGTTGCACCTAAACTGCACCATTCCTTTGGCGCGTTTCATCGTGCCGGCAGTGATGAAGTGACCAGAAGTCATTACCTTTAGAATAAACTGCTGAAATTTAATGCAACCATTGGCAAAAAGTTCAACAAAGTGTAACTTAATGCAAATGAGCAGTGATGTATTCATGTAAGGAATAGCAGCCAGTGGAGTGCAGAAAGTGGAGATCATAGATATAAAGGCTAGATGGCTCGTCCGCGCTGCTGGCCAATTGAGTGCAACGTCCGCATTTTGGTGGCCATCTTAGGACAGGGCGCTCGCTCACTCGTAGCATTGAGTTTTAATGATGCAGGTACATTTAAATGACCATAACTTGCTTAATTTTTTACCGATTTTCAAACGGTTTGGTTTGTTATAAACGTCAAAGATGTACCTATGACACTGCATACCTATACTAAAAATAAAAAATAAATTCATGAAACATGTTAAAGCATCCAGAATTATAGCCACGTTAATAACGTTTGTAAAAACCCAAACCGTTTGAAAATCGGTAGAAAATTGAGCAAGTTATGGTCATTTAAAAGTACCTGCACCATTAAACTCAATGCTACGAGTGAGCGAGCGCCCTGTCCTAAGATGGCCGCCAGGTGATGCCGTTAGGGACTCCGCCTTGAGCCATCTAGCCTTTATACATATCTATGGTGGAGATCACATAATGTGCTTCCTGATACAGTTATACACCGCAGTCATGTAGGAATGCTTACTAGTGACAACAGGCTCTTGTCTTTTGAAACGAAGAAAAGTAAATCACAGATAGGAAAGTAGAGAGAGATTGGTAGATAACACAGACAAACATTGATGAACACCACAGGTGTACCATTGGTCAAGACTAATGCAGGGTTTACACCAAACGCGTTTTGGGCGTCAAAATCGCGTCTACTGCGCCTAGTTTGCCGCGTGAACACTTTGAATGCATTCGCGCGTGTAGAGCGGAGTGGACGCGCGGAAAAAGCAAGCATTTGACGCGCGTCCGAGGCAAAATCCGCTTCTTATGGGAGGGGCAACTGCTGTGCGAGTGTCTGTTTGCAAGATGAGGGATGTTACTTGTGCATTTATCGAGAGAGTTACCAGTTTGTATTGGGTAACCTTACTATAGGGGGAAAATAACGGCGCGGGTCGATAAACGTCACGTGACTCAAAAGTGAAGTGTGTATTACAACTTACCAGGTTGCCCAAAGTTTTTACGCACACTTTTATGTCATTGGCTATATGCCACTGCTGTAATTGCTTATGTAAGCAATAAGGTACGAGAGGCTGTGCTGTATCGTGAATAAGTAACGGCTGAAGGGGTTGCAGGCACTCCGCTTCGCGTCCGCTAGAAAAAATAGTCCCTGACTGCTAAAAACAACATGAAAGTTCAAATAAAAACAACAAACTGTTCTCAGACTTTGTCTCATTATATGTTTATGTATTGCTAAGGGTGTTGCTAAGGGCGCAGTGATATTAAATAGAACCGTTGGGTGAAGCGGTCATAGCAGTGTTTTATTGCGAATAAAGCACACCTATTGACCAATCAGAATCAAGGATTGGAACTAACCATTTTATAATGCACTATTACTGTTAACGATTATTCGATTGATTGATTGATTGTTAATTTAAATGATCATCGAATATGGGAAATTGCATAATTTGACATTCCTATAACTTACAGTATCAAGGCAAACGCCGAAGAAGCAGCTTGTTGCATATGTCGATGTAGAAGCATCAGCAGTGATGGAGGTAAATAGACAATGACTTTTGTTACAGCTAGAGTTGTTAAATATCGCTCCTCAACTTGGTCAATTTTTTATTTTTACCGTTGCAACCGGTAATGCGCAGTGTTGGGGAAAGTTACTTTTAAAAGTAATGCATTACAATATTAAGTTACTCCCAAAAAAGTAACTAATTGCGTTACTTAGTTACTTTTCATGGAAATTAATGCTTACGTTACTTTTTGGTTACTTTTGCGTTACTTTTTCTTGGCTGAGGCTTTTTATGACTGAAAAGTTCTGCATTCAGAAATTGGGTATTTCATCACAAAAATGTCGAGCTCTGGCCTACCATCTCAGTTTCTGACTCAAAGTGTTCCCACACAAGTGTGTACGCATAGAGTGCATAATGCGACTATGTTTAGTTTAATTCAGTACATAATTTTTTTAAATCGAATAAATTAAACAAAAAAAGTAACGTGCATTACTTTTTAAGAAAGTAACTCAAATATTAATGTGTACATTTAAAAAGTAATGCGTTACTTTACTCGTTACTTCAGAAAAGTAATATTATTACGTAATGCACGTTAGTTGCAATGCATTACCCTCAACACTGATAATGCATATGAGGAAATGCAAGATTTTTTGACTTGAGGGAGGGGTTCTAGCTGACCAATCACAACACTTGCGGTCCATGTAGAATTGAAGTGTTGTTACGTTTTTGGCATATGATGTAGCTATGCTGTAGGACTGACACAGAAGTATATGTCAGGCTTTTATTACTTACCCTTAAGTTGTAAATTTCTTTGTTTGCAAAGGAAGATATTTTGAGAAATCTGATCTGGGACACCATTCACTTGCATAGAATAATTGTTTCCTACTATAGAAGTCAATGGTGCCCCAGATCTGCTTGTTTACAAACTTTCTTTAAAATTTCTTCCTTTATATTTAGCACCGCAAATAAATTGATTTTGGAGTAAATTACATAATTTAAAATTTTCTCAGCCTGTAGCACAGACTAAATTAAAAGAAAAAACAGAAAGGGAGTTGCTAAATAATTTCCTGTAACACTTACATGATGAACATGAAAAGTGCCTCAAAGTAATGAAAGTGCCTGTTTTTTTGTAATGATGCCAAGATAAAAGTGGAAAGCTGCAGGCCAAAAGCAATTTCAAAGACGAGTTCTTACAAACAGCTCTTTATGTGAAATAACATAAAAAGCCTTTTTTTAAATGGCAAAACTGTGAAGGCCGTTGTGTCGGTGACGTGATGACTCTCAGCTGTGCCTGAGAATGTATCGATGGTTAACACTATCCAGTGTGATTAATTAGTGGATCATATTTTTTTAATAATAAACGTGTACTGATGCTTTAAAGGAAAATTACTGCCATTGTTCCTCCTGGAGGCAACACTGCAGGGTGTTGACATCTATAATGAGGAGAGAATATGCTACTGTAGAAGTATAATATAGTAAAGTATATAGTGGTAATGGATAAACCCATAATAGCTGGCTGACACATTGTGATCTGTAAAAGCGCTGAACTTCTCTCTGTTTCTGCAGCCCCCTTGCATCACAAACCAGCATGTGCTTTATTAGGGATCACATCACAACACCAGTTTTTACGATTATAAACAGCTTCTACTCTCAAAAATGACAGCACAGGACATTCAAGGCACTTTCCAAAGAGCTAGCAGTGACTATGGGGACCTGTTACTTCAGATGGAAATCCGATGGTCGATTTTGTAGCAGATTTTATCACTTTTGGATGAGATCAAAAAGATCTTGGGACATCTGGAACCTTTGACAGCTGTGAAATAGATTGAGCTCTTCACTAGATATGAGGCAGATTTACTGACGGTTATAAGCAGGATCCATTCCTTTAAAAAAAAGATATTCATGAAAGTGGATAGCTCATACAATTTTTAAGCATCTGTGAGTCATTTAACCTGGATTTCATATGATGGAGATGTAGGTCCTCAGCGTGTGAAATAACATTCGCATAAATTGCCTGTCAGAGTGCCTTTTATTTTGAAGCCTAGTTGACCCAGAAAAATACTGAAGGCGTTATGAAAGTCGGTCGTCTATTTTATGTCAAGAGCACCTGTCAGTCAACCTTTTCATTTGTGTAAAAGATCTCTGATAAAGTCATCTCATAATGATATTAGGAACATTAAATTCTGATTGATTTCACATTAATTTCAATCTTTGACATGATCTTACTCCTCTGTCGATATTAAAACGAAGAATGTAACATGATTTTATGTAGAAAATTTTATTTAGCTAGGTTTTCACAGGCAGGGTCACATTTAAGTCGTCTTTTTGTAAGTGTACATTCAGGATGACTCCATCATCAGAATGAAAGTTTCTCATTCACGAATATATGTTGTTTTTATTATTTACATTTGTGAACGTCAGAAGTGTGTGATATGTGCATTTCGACTATTCCTTATTCTGTCAGCTTTGTATGCCAAAAGAAATGCAAATTTTTAATTTTGCCATAATAATAAAGTGTCCTTTCATGCAATTTCAGCAGTAAATACTATAGAAGAGGAAACAACCGTATGAATCAAACATAATTAATGGTTTGATCATGGCATTACATTTAAAGCTGTGTGTAATTTTCTGTGTTATTGTGTGCATAATTTGAAGGTAAAGCAGTTATGGGATATTTTTGGGATGTATCAGGCATGTATACTATAGCTTCCAAGACTATCTGCTTCCTCGTAAGAGCTTTCCCTCTGATTAAAAGCTTGAAGATCGCTGCTGTACCGGCTGAGACCCATCATGAATTTAATTCTCCAGCTGGCCTTACTGCGCGTTCAGACCGCCACAGGCGAGAACGTCAATAAAAGCTCTGGCTGCCTTGCCAATGACGCTATTGATGAATATCAGTCTGTCATGTGAACTTTTACGTCATTCTAGTTGCCTGCCGCCATCTTGAGTACCTACCGAGTACCAGTAGGCTACTGACAATACATTGGCTAGCTTGGTACGATTTATGGATTTCTTATCTTTTACTGTTTATGATTCTTACGGATACGGGAAATGGCTACGAAAGACAACATTTCACACCTCAACTGTCATGAAAAGAAACGCTACTTTAAAAAATTGTATCTTGGTTAGGGAGTGATGCCTACTCGATCCCTGAAGCGTTCTTCCAGCCGCTGTCCGCTGCTACCGAACTACCACTATTTTTACAACACTAAGAAGGCACAAACATGAAACTTTGCTCGAAGTATCACCTGGATCTCTACACATGAACGCGAGCATTGAGAACATTGTTTGTGTACACAAAGTTTAATAAAAAGAAAGGTTTTGAACAACTGACTTTGGCTGTTATGGTGTCCACTCGCCATCTTTGCCAGACATAAAGAATCAATTTCCGAATGCGAATGAATGAATCTCATATGAGGCTCCTTTTTCAACCAGAAGGTCAATATTGTTTTTCACTTGCGACAAAACAACGAATTATCTGTGCATTTATATGGAATTATGCTTTAGGAGCTATCCATCTTTACTCTCCTCCCTCCTTACGACGCATTCGGAGAATCATAAATCTTGACTGGCAAGATGGCGGCGAGCGGACACCAAAACAACCAAAGTCAGTTGTTCAAAACCCTTTTTTTTAGTAAACTCTGTGTACACAAACAATGTTCCCAATGCTTGAGTTCACATGTATGAACACAGGTGATACTTCAAGCAAAGTATCATGTTGTGTCGAGCCTTCTTAGTGTTGTAAAAATAGCGATTTTGATGCTCACAACATATTGAAGGCATAGCTTCTAGTTCTTTTGCCACCACTTCAGGTACTCAAAATGGCGGAAGACAAGTTTGATATGTAAGTGACGTCAGCTGATATTCATGAATAGAAAGGTGAAGCTCTGACGCTCCAATGCATTCTCTGGAATCCTCTCAAGTGGAGGTTTCTGCCTTCCAATTGGTTGCCGCCGAATGTTTCCGCCTTCCGATTGGTGGCCGCCGAACCAAAGGTGCTCTCAAAGGTGGCGGTGTGAACGCACAGTTAGATTACCAGTACAACTTGTGCCCCCCTTTTTTCTGCTACCGTTCGTTCACCCACTCGCTCACTCACTCACTCATTCACTCATTGTGACCCTGCCTGTCTGAAAATTCTAATTGAATAAATATTTATGTTTTTATCAGATTAGTCGATTAATCAAAAATAATCTCCCGATTAATCGATTATGAAAATAATCATTAGTTGCAGCCCTACTAGCATTGGGGTCATTTTAACCTATCGTCACTGCTCGATGAAACTCACGTATGTCCAAAATGGTTACTTTTCAGGAAGTAAAAAAAAACACAGTATTTCAAAAGCAGTTAAATGTAGCGTTGTCATACTTGGTACGGCATCTTTACATGTAACCATATTCTTGCCAGTGTATTGATACAATCCACATTTGACCAAAATTGAGTTTAATTGGACATACGTGCATATTTTACAGTAACGTTGGTCGAGACGCATTCTTCCGATCATCAATAAGAATGTCCAAGTTGTGTTTCATATTGACAGATGAATACGCTCAGTTTATTAAATATCCTACGTCTTAGTTTATTAAATACGCTTATTTTATTTAATATTAATTATAAATTTATTAAATGTCTCTTGCAAACTATGACGGGATAATGAATCAATATACTGACATGGTAATGCTAGACAGATACTTTGTTTGAACAATCCTACCTTAATTTTGTCACTCCTAGACGTACATCTGGCGTCAGGGGGAAACGTTTACCTCGATAAAGGAAAGTCATTGTCTCGCCAGGCTATGTTTATTCGGCTATCCAGTGCTGAGCTTCAATGAAACGTCACGAGACCGGCGAGGTGCTTCCACAGGGCGGGAGATACGCGGCGTGATTGACAGCTTTGACACCAAATGGATATACATGAAAATCAGATGACATGATATCACAACTTTTCATTGGCCATTTAGATATGTGAAGCATACTGTGTACGGAAATGAACCTGGACATTCAATCCGTCGAAAAATCTCAAAATGGACATAGGTGGTTTTCATCGGACAGCGACGCTATGTTCTGCACAATATTTACCTACTATGAGTTAAATACAATACAGTATAGATTTCGAGACTATGGGAATATTAAGCTTTACTTAAATAGACCATGTTATGTGATTACACAAAAGGCCCCTGACCCCACACAAGAGCTAAAAATATGGCCCTCAGGAGCTGCACCTCTGCCGGCTTTCATAATCATAGCCTGCCTGGAAACGTTCCCTACAATACAGAGGCTGCCTGTGCAAAACGAGTGTGGTAACTGGAGCTCTGTGCGGGTTTGTGTGCGAGTATGTAGAGTACCTACTGTATGAGGTGAAAAGGGCAGCAGTGAAGCCAGAGAGAGAGAAAGAGACACAGAGGGCAGGCTGGTAGGGAGTCGAATGAGTAAAGGCTACTCCTTTTTCTCCATCCCCCTTTCCAACCATTCATCTGCCCACCGGCTGGAAAAGCCTCTGACTTTTTTACGAACATGTGGAACACATTTTACCACCACGGCTTCGCCCACCCGAACTGTCTCCACCCTCCTTTCTTTCATTCGTTTCCACCCTTTCTATACTCCCTTGCACGCTCTGTGTCTTTTATACAGCATTGCAGCCGCATTTGCAGCTTTGTTTGTTTGAAAAAGAAGCATGTTTTTGTCATTTGCATTATTTCAAATAAGCGCTGACAAAAATACTGTAGCATAAATCAGAGAAACTGGCTATGAGCTCTGGGTTTTTGGTTTTAATTTCAATGTTTGTCATTGCCATTCACGCTATGCTGATGTATGCTGTCATTTGCAAAATACAAAACACACGTTGTGTTTCTCTCTCACTTTCTTTCCCTCTCGATCTACCTCTCTACTTATTTCTCAATCAATAGCTCTAGATATATGTGTTTTGGGAGATCAGTTGCACAAGTGTGCTATAAACCCGGTAGCTAAAATGCCCACATGGAGACAGTCAAATCAGAGAGACAGTGCTGTCAATCAAACTGTTGAAAGCAGTTTTCAACTGACCCAAGAGCACAGCGATCTGCTCTGTCAGTTCAGTGCTTTGAAATGGAATCCCCAATGCAAATCTATACAATTTGACTGTTAAATTTTTGGTGGCCACCTACATGCATTTTATCTGACTAACATAGTGAATTGTAAGTTAAAGTTTAGCATTTTCTTTTACAATAGTTTTAATAACAATGCTTGTTGAACAGTCATCGGACGTGGTTCAATTACCCTTCGAAATAGTAAACTGAATATGCACCTTTTTCTCCTGGGAGTCAGCTGACATTAGCGTAACTTTGAATTGAATTTACTTGAAAATGTGCCCAATAGAAAGCGACAACTCCCATATATCCCCCCAAAAAACATTTTTTATGTTAAGGTGAGTTCCAACAACACATTTTAAGCTTGCGAGCGTTAACTATTCAGCAGTGTAGTGAGGTTTCCAGGGTTTTCCGTAGAAAATTTGTTAGTTAAGGTGGTAGAGTTGGGGGAATGGGCGGGGTCTGGGGGCGTGCAATCAAAGGAGTGGGGCGTACGCGTCATGATGAAAATGAAATATTTTTATTAAAAACACTCAAATAAAAACTGATTGTAAAGTTTTACAGGTTGTAAAAACTGATTATTTCCCACTATAAATAACATTATCTTAAAGGAGTGTATCTACTGTAGCATGTAAATAATGGACATAAATAATGTGAGCAAGAGTGCTCTAAATTTTATATCGAATCAACAGGCACGTGAAACCTAGCTAGCAGGTTGCTCAAACAACAAAATTACCAGCTTACTTACTTTAAATTTGCAAGAACTATAGACTAATACAATAATAGGCTTAAATAAACCCAAAACATAAGTCAACTTACAGTTTTCACGGACACGCATTTTATCAACTGGCTATCCTCCAGACATGACGGACCTCGTCTTTCTCTCATTTCGGCCACGTCACACCGCATGTACGTTTGCGGTGTGAAGCGCGTCCACGCTGTTCTCCGAGATGTTTTATCAACTGGCTAGTTATCCTCCAGACAGTGACGGACCATGTCTTTCTCTCATTTTGGCCGTGTGGCACACGTGCCCGCTCGCATTGTGAAGCGCGTCCGTGCTATTCTCCGAGATGCCCTTGATGGCCTTTTGTGCAGCAAAATTATTTTTCATTTTTTTTGGACAACCTAGTTAAGGCGGTAGAGTTTCCCAGCTTAGGCAGGCCGCCCGAACTGCAAAGTGCTGCGGGAAACCATAAGTTTCTCCTACCTTATTGGTTGCTGTTACGTCAGCTAATTATGAGGCCAAACGAAAACTTAATTATTTAACATCTTGGAAGCAAACATTTACTTGGGTAAAACACGACAAAAGAAACAATGCAATGTTTTGCACGGTTTGCCATCAGTTTTCAGGTAAAGCAGCAAAGTCGGGAGCCTTTATCGTTAGAAAAAGCAACTACCGTAAACAAAACCTTAAAGCTCACGAGAAAAGTCGACAGCCCATAGCGTGCATTGTGTTTAGGGGTGTTTTCGCACCTAGTTTGTTTGAGCCCTCCAAACGCTCTCGGAGCAGTGTGTATATGTGAACAAACCAAGTGATCTCAGACCTCCCTAAAAGGACCCAAAAGCAAACCGTACACAGACCACATCCAGAGGTGGTCTCTGAGTACAGTTCACCTTTGGGTTCTTTTGTGGTTCGATTTCTTTTTGACATGTGAAAGCAATGAGGTCAAAAGCAACTGCTGCACAGAAAGAAGAGTCTGAGTTCTTATGAAGTTGTGATGTGAACAAGAAAGGGCCTGAGATCACTTCAGTTCTGAAGAGGACCAAAAAAAGAACTGGATCCTCTGTTGAGTACATTATTGTGAACACCAAAAGGACTGAGGTCACAATCGGCTAGTTCCTTTTCTGGTTCACTTTAAATTAACTTGAAAGGGTTAATGATAACCCTTCACCTGGTCCACTGAACTTAATGGCGAGACGTGTGAATGATGAGAATATTAAGCGCATTGAGAGACATCAACACAGCATATTAATAACACTTTTTTTTTAATATTGGTTTGTTAGCATCCTTACAACAAGATTCATTTGATATGATTTCTCCATGAGTTCTCCATACAAGAAGAGAGTTTGGAGACCAGGGACTGTCTGAGTAGTGCAGCATTGTCATCATAAATTTGTTGATGTGTTTCTACATAATGTAAATTGTTTTTGCTAAAATTTTGTCAGGTCCAGTAAAGAAATGAATAGCACTTCAATAAAGGTTTTAAATGGTGTATACTCGCATAAAATGATGCATGTTAGTGACCTACAAAAAGCCATTTTAATTGACATGAATGCCGTCCCCATTTACACTGATGGTGCTATTTATGGCCTTGAGGTGCATTGTATTCAAGCATTAGAATTACACTGTTGGCAGCGCTTTCTAAATAAATGCTACAGTTTTTTTCCAAAGTAGGTTTTAAGGCTTGGTAAATCATAAGGTTTTATCTACCTTAGGATGCTGCTTATATATGCAGGAGGCAGCAAAAAAGCTCATTGGGTTTTGGAACACAGCCTACAGTTCATCATAAGTGCTTTGGGATTTTGTGGAAACTCCAAGTAACAGAAAGAGTTGTTGAAGCGTACATTTACCTTTCATTTAAAAAAAGCTTGGAAAAATCAAGAATTACATCCTACCACCTGTTCCAGAACAGCTTAGTGGCTCTAAGCTATAGCCTACGTTTCTCTTGAATTATGTAGCCACGCCTATGAGTGGACACACTTGAGCTATCGGACACTGCCAAAATCCCAACCCCATGAATTCTGTCACAAATGTTCACCATGAGGACTTTTTTTCTGGTTAAGTGTGTGTTAAGAGGGCTATTTTTGCTCCAGTATATATTTCTGTGTGCTCTTTTTGGCTCTATATGGGATGTAAGAGGGTTTACAGTATATTAGTTGTAAAGCAAACTCTGATCAGGTTCTGTAGGTACAGGCCAGATTAAAGAAGAAATCTTATCTGAGCAGGGTTGGCTTTCCTCTCTTCTGGGACATCTTTGTTGAAGGGTTTGGCTGGAATTTTGCACATTGTTTTACTTTTTCGATCATCTCCTTGCTTATTGTTTTTGCTTGTCTTTAAACAACCCATTGGGGTGGGTCCTTTTGACAGATTTTGTTTCCTAAAGATTACACGTTCATTTGTGCTCCAGCCAAATGTTTGTGGCCAAATAAGCAGAGGAAACATTATTGTGTTTTTAAGCAGATGGAAGATGTCCGTCAGTGTTCATCGAGCATAACCTTACTGAGAATGTCTTGGGTGTGTATACTTGCTTATGAGTCATATATAGGGGTGTAAGAAAATATTAATACATGCGAGTATTGTGATATTTTGGCTATACTGTATTGATTATTCTTTTGTTTAAAAATCATATAAGATTCATAGCAGTTTTTTGTTTGGAGTTTCTATCCCGACCACTAGATAGCATTCTTCTTATCTCTGAACTTAGTCAGTGTCAGGAAGTACTAGCATAGGGGCATGCCAAACATTTTTTTGCCAAGGTTTGCATATGGTGGTGTGTTCTCAATGAAAGCTTTTATAAAATTAATTATATCCTATTATATTCCTAAAATAGAAATATCCCAATATATCGCCTGGTTTTACAGTAGCGCAGTGTAGAAGGTTACTTATTATCGTAAGATTTTTGCCGATAAACAACCCTAGTAATAGATTGTCTTTGAGATTATTTTATTTTGTGTTTCGCCACCTTTTGTTGAAGGCACACAAGGGGGCCTTTTTGGCCAATAGGGGGCGCTAGACATGTTTTTTTCACGTATAGCGCCCATAGAGGTCACAAGCGGCGCAGCACTGTCACAAAGGAAAGGAACGTAACTTTAGGTCACAAAGTCCGTGGTGCGCTTTCCAGCATGTCATATGAATATAATTTCATGGGTTTTAGTTATGCGTACAATTTATAAAAATACACTTTTAAAGTACTTACAACATATTTACATGACATAATTAATGTGGATCTGATCTGACATCTTATGGGACTGTTTGAATAAGTGTGTTAAACTAGTGTGGTGTTGTGTGTGACACAACATAACGTCTGGTTAAAAAGTGAATAATGTTTGTCTTTAGGGATGCTCCGATCAGGATTTTTGCAGCCGATACCGATCACCGATTTGTAATCTTCGTGATCGGCCGATACCGATTCCGATACCGATTTTTTTAAAGCTGATATGCAAGCTCTTTGATGACTGTAACTGTTACAATCTTTCTAAATAAAATAATACCACGGATGTTGCCTTTGTTATATTACTTGCAGTAATTAGGTATATTACTGTTTTAATAGAGACTCAAATAAATAAGCACAACAAATATTTATTCTGCAAAGAGAAATTTAATATGGCTTTAAAATGGCTTATGTCTCCTAAAAGTACTGAAAATAAAACACTTCACAGACTTTACTGTATTAATTAAATATACACACATTCGTATGAAGTATAAAAATTCTTTAGTCAAGAGCAGAGAGTGATTTTATTGAGAAATGAATTAGGTTACTGCAGCTTTAAGACGTGAGAGAGAGATCGCTCTGTTCACGTGCACTGATGACAGGCTGCTGTGTGTGTGGGCGGCGGCTGAACGCAGACAAGCAGCTGTGAGGAAAATAAAAGTTTAAACGCTCAAAACTTTAAGACGCATGCAAATAAGAAACTTTTGGCATGAGGATGCAATTGTCCGTGATAGATATGTGTTGTATACGCTGTTTGATGGGGATGTGAAGACGCCTCGCGCTGTTTACCGGAGCGCGTAGAAAATACGCATATCTCTGTAAAGGCAAAGAGAGACATACAAATCTGCACGCTGCACATGAGCAACAGGTTGTAAAAATGCTCGCGCTACGTAAAAATGTCTTTAATTGCAGCCGCATTCAGGATCCTTTTGATGACAAAAGTAAACAGAAAGATTGGTTTATGAGATCGGCAGATTTAGCGAGCACCGATCGAATCATTTAATGCCATTATCGGCCGATACCGATCGGCGGCCGATCGATCGGAGCATCCCTATTTGTCTTTTTACTGTCTGTCAGACTTTGGCCTTACATTGAGTGACACTAATGCCGATAATAAAAATAAATCCAAATATCGGCCTCTGCAATATATTGTCCTATCACTAAAGGAGACAAGACATTATTTGTGAGTAAGTGTATGTCCTGTCAACTCGGGTCCAAGTCTTGGTGGCTTGATAAACAAAAAAATTGTAGAGGATTTTGTGCGTCTGTCCTGTCATCGTTGTGATTGGTACAAGGCCGCCAATGTGATGGATCGAACAATGATCTTTCCCATCATGATGTCCTTTTCCAGTGATTTTTCTCTTCAAACCGCATGACAAAAGTACTTTATGACAGTTAAAAGTTTTTTGTGCGCTCTTGTGTAAAATGTGCATGACACTGTACCTTACTGTGTTCTACATCTAGGTTGATTGATTTTATTGATTTTAGTGTTTGCATTTATGAAATTGCCTTTACTTTAACCTAGTCAATATAGATGCTCTTAGTTCAGTCAGTTTCTATTTCTGTTTGTACATAATGAATTGATCCTTCACTTCCACTCATGTCATATCTGGTGTCAAGTGTCTACATGATATTTGTTTAGCACTCACAAACTCTTGAGTCCTGCCTGTCATACACCGTACACTCTCATTGTTCTCAAATGACGTGGTTTTCTCTTCGTCATTCATTTCCTTCAATACGAAAGGCCTGTTGGTTTTGTGGGAGTTGTTTTCTATAAATGTAAACTATAAAAGTGAACTGTTATGTAAATACATTTTAGTCAATGTTTTAAGTGGAGCATGTGTGTGTGAAGGTACATTAGGGGTCAAAGGTCTGTTTCAGTATGTGGGAAAGGATGGTCTAGACAGCTGATCTCAGTGGAGAGTGTTGTGTGAATAAGTGGTAAGACGACAGCTATGTACACAGAGTTTGCAGTATAGTCCTGTTGTTTTTGCAGTTGTTTACATGTGTTTCTGACAGAAAGGTTAAAAAAGTACACAGAAGTTAAATACATCCTAGCATACTTCTGGCCTACCGCAACCTGACGCATTACATACGTTGGTGTGATGCACTTTAGTCCCATTAAATGTAAATGCTTTTGATTTGTTCATTGAGACAGTGTAGGTCAGTGATGATAAAGTGTCCAGGACCCCAAAACAGCACTGCTGTGTAAACAAACACCCACACCACATGAAAACGGCTTAAAAAACATTATTTATTCAGGACTTTTAAGCATAATTATAATCCATTTAGCTAAATAAGTAGCTAAATAAACCCCTTGCAGCGTTTGTGCTAAAATGCTGGTGTTTTATTGAGATTTAATGGAAGGCTGGCCTCCAGAGGAAAAGTAAAAGCCAATTGTTATGCGTTTAAAAGATAGGGCGTTTACGTTTGTGCATTTAAATGTGCGTAGCGACAGTCTTTAAATCATCTTTATGAATGAGGTTATGGATAGAAACTAATTAAACTCAGATATGTGAGCAATTAAGAAAAGAGGCAAAGTCTTTGAGGAATTTTCCCCATTGCCAAGAGAGCTGAGCTTGAAGCCTATGAATCAAACAAGCAGAACCCCAAAACCACAATCCTGTTTATATCTGGCACATCTGTGAGTAATTAATGACTTTTGTTCTCTCAACACGTTTTACAATGCAATAGTGCCATTTTGCACATAATCAATCTGTGTAGTCTGCTTAAAAAGGCTATGTCACAATCATTTTTTAAGATGTAAAATAAATCTTTGGTGTCCCAGAGTACACATGTGAAGTATCAGATACTCTTCTCCAGGCAGGGGGAGGGGCGGGGCTGTGTTTCCTACCCTCCACCGCCACTTTCAGAGTGTGCTTGTAGCAGCTAGGAGGCTGCTCAGGTTGCAGCAACAGTACAATTTGTCCAGTTAAAAGTTCTATCACTGAAATAATTTTAGAGACATTATTTAAAGGTAAAAAAACTACATAGTGTTGCTTTAAAATGTAAATGAGCGGATGACGTGCAAACACTGATCACAATGATGGTGGTGTGATGCAATTGAAACTCAATTGTGCTGTCAATTATTTTTCTCTCTGCACTAAATTGCAGTGCCCTGGTTGGATAGTGCAGATTAAGGGGCTGTATTATTATAATAAGAGCACCTTTTGACATCACAAGGAGAGCCAAATTTCAATTACCTAATTTTTCACGTGCTTGCAGAGAATGGTTTACCAAAACTAAGTTACTGGGTTGATCTTTTTAACATTTTCTGGGTTGATATAAGCACGGGGAACCTAATTATAGCATTTAAATATGGAAAAAGTCAGATTTTTATGCCATGGTCCCTTTAAAGGTGCAGTGTGTAAATAGTGGTGAGGTTGCGAATTGCAACCAATGCCGGAGTTCACTGCTCACCCCTCACTTTTGAAACGCATAGAGAAGCTATGGTAGCCACCGCCGGAGAAACATGTTATCTTTGGAGACAACTTAGTAAAAAAGTTTATCCGTTAAGGGTTTCTGTAGAAACATGGTGGCACAAAATGGCGACTTCCATGTAAGGGGACCTTCGGTATGTAGATAAAAACGTCTCATTCTAAGGTAATAAAACATAACGGTTCATTATAGAAGGTCTTTATACACCCCTGATAATATAGTTTTGTATATTATTTAGCATTTCTGTCAAGAGATCCTTCTAAAAATTACACACTACACCTTTAACATGCTAAATAAGGTTGTATGCTTGGATTTAGGCCTTAGCCTAGGACCTGTGATTTTTCAAATGTGGCTTTGTGGTGTTTTTGTCATTTCTTATATTAACTTTTTAGTAATGTAATGATTGGGCTTTGGGGTTTTTTTTCAAATGTTTTGGTGTATTATTTACCATTGGCAAAACCATTATTTTACCACAATAACTGATTTACTATAGTAACCATGTTTTTTGGTTTCAACTGTAGTAAAACCATCATTAATTTTATTTACAACTTGATAGATGTTTTCAAACAGCTTTTGTGGACTAAACGCAACATCCGCATAAAATCAAGTCTTTACAGTAGTTTATTTCTAATAACAAGGGAAAGAAATGACAAGAAAATTACCATGTCGTATCTAACCCGTATCAACTATTACACTGAGCTAATGTTACTGTGTAAAATTAATGTGTATATAATGTTAGCTAGCTACAGGTCATTAAATTCTTGCTTTGCTGCCAAACCTCTCGGCACAGTTGTGAATCATGCTCACTGTCTCCCCTAGTCTTTAGCAAACCAAAACATTTTATTTTCAACAAGGTATTTGTTTCGAAGATCAATTTAGCCACTAGCCAGAGGTTCACTACAGTTCAGGCGCGTAATTGTGACAATGTGTGTGCGTCAGACTAAAACGTCTATAGTTTTTGTTTATCGATATATACCCCCCAATAATCTCAGGCCCTGTCCACACGTACACAGGTATTTGAAAACGATACTTTTTTCTATGCGAATTTTCCAGTTCGTCCACACGCAAACGCAGTATCAGGTGACCGAAACCAAACTTTTATAAAAACTCCCGCCAAGGTGAAGATTTTTAGTTTTTGGCCTGAGACGTGCTGAGTGGAAACTCTGCAATGGCTTCTGATTGACCAGCGTGACTTTACGGTTAGGGATATATCACCATCTGTTGGTTTGGCATGCTATTAACAGAGCTTCATACTGGGTTTTTGCGTGTTCATGTGGAAGCCGATTTTTTTTAGGACTTTTTAGGACTGAAAAACTCTTAATCTCTACTTTTGTTGTCTGCATTCTGTAGTCACAGAAAAAAACTATATATGACTATGATCTCTTGACTTTTGTATATGTAAACTATAGCCTCAGTTTTTAGATGCTACTGCTTGCACTATTATTCTTGCAGTGAGGAAAAAACTATTGATTTTCTTGTGAGGACCTGTATAACATGGTTAATCATTTTTTTCCACTTACTGCCTACGCTGTCTTTGTTTAAACTCGAGTTGCTTTGTCTTTTTTTCCTGCAAACCTGATTAAACTTAGAAGCTCAGTTGCTGCTCCTACAAAGCATTTTGGCAGTTTAACCCAAGCACTGGCTTTGACTTTTGGACATTCTTTTGGTGTTCTCTTGGAAATATGACAAGGACGATCATGCCCTAAGAGGCCATTCAGGAGTTTTGTTGTGAAACATGGTAACTGTGCAGTGACTGCTTAAGTGCATACTATTTTTAAAAGCCTGCAGAACAGGGCAAGACACTATTTCTTTTTGATCACATGGTCAGCCATGGGTTTTGTTTATTGGGTAATAAAACATTTGTATTTTGTGATTTAGCAAAAAAGTAATAATGTTGCAAAACACTGAAATAGACAATAGCAACACCATCTTGCCAATACTTATTTTTTTCCTTTGTTTCTGTAAAGTTTCACTATCACTCATCTTGATCCATTCCCAGTGGACTGTTAAGCCCCGTTCAGACTAGGGATGCAATCGTAGTATCGTCAGACATATGGCCGATAGCTGGCCGTCATGACGATAGTTGGCATGTTTGCCCATTATAGTTTTGAATTATTTTTATTATTATTATCATCATATGTTCACATTAACATGCACGTTGCATGCTTTTCCTCGCATGAGAGAGTTTGTGGGCTTCACTTTGCCCAAGAAGGCTTGTAAACCACGCGGCACCGATTCCTACTCGCACCTGAACTTGTAATAGACCAGGCTCTGACATTTCCTTGCACTAGAGAGGTTGTTAGGCCTGCAGGGGTTTAAAACCAGCGAGTGTGCTGTTCTCGCTCCCTGGCACGCAGGAAATTTCATAGTGCCTGTGCTTTAATAACGCGACCGTATTAATTGGGCATCAGTTTTATGAAGGTTGGAGTCGTGACATTGTTGTCCTTAGAGTAAATCTGCTTTTTTTGGTCCACCAATCAAGTGGGTTGTGCGAAATAAGTAAAAAATTAACAAATAAATATACGAGTAAACTTTAGCCCCGCCCCCCCCGATACTATCGTGTATTGGCGATCTCACAGGCTGATGATAGGGCAATCACAAATGGGCATATAACCCCAAAACTAGTTCAGACCACCAGCGACTTTCTCGACACCAGTGTTGCTCATTTCTTTCAATGAGGGCGTTGGAAGGCGTTTCTAAAGCCCAATTTATAGTCGTGCTATAAATAGGTTATCAGTAGCCTGTGCGTAGCCTGACGTGCACCTTGCAAAAATGTTAACAACGCGTCACTTCTACGTGGACCGCAAGCGCTGTGATTGGTCCACCAGAACCCCTCCCATCAGGTAAAAAAACTGCGTCATAGGTATTTCCGTTTGCGACGTTGAAAACAAAGATGGGCCAAGTTGAGGAGTGATTTAACTCAAACTGCAACAAAAGTTTGTGGGTTAACTTGCCAAGCTGCATCTTCATTGATGGGTGCACTGCTACTGTGGTTACACACATGGATACTGCCTACCAGCGGTCTGCGTGTGCTTGCGCACATCGATGCGGCCGCGGCTACGCCGTAGGACCTACGCACAACTATAACAAGCCATTTATTCTGGTTGTAATAAACAAATGCGTAAAGGGCTTGTTATAGTTGTGCGTAGGTCCTACGGCGTAGCCGCGACGGCGTAGGTTCTGCGTCGGTTTTCATTTATTCTTTTGCGTCGTCGTCCGCGTCGACATGCAAATACACGTGCAGACCGCTGGTAGGCAGTAACCACGCATGTAACAACAGTAGCAGCGCGACCGTCAGAGAAGAAGAAGCTTAGCAAGTTAACCCACAAACGAAGAAGAAACAGCAACTTGTTGTGTATAATTTTAGGGTGTTTTCACACCTAGTTCGTTTGAGCCCTCCAAACGCTCTCAGATCAGTTCAGGGTGTATATGTGAACAAACCAAGTGATCTCAGACCCCCTTAAAAGGACCCAGAAGTGAACCGAACTCAGACCACGTCAGGAGGTGGTCTGAGTACGGTTCGCTTTTGGGTTCTTTTGTGGTTCGATTTCTTTTTGATATGTGAAATCAATGAGGTCCCGGTCCGCTTTGCATGTTGTTTGGACATTGTATCAAAATAAACTGCTGCACAGAAAGCTGGGATCTGAGTTCTTTTGAAGTTGTGATGTGAACAAGAAAAGGTCTGAGATCACTTTAGTTCTGAAGAGGACCAAAAAGAGAACTGGGTCCTCTTTTGAGTCCACTATATTGTGAACACCAAAAGGACTGAGGTCACATTCAGCTAGTTCCTTTCCTGGTTCACTTTAAGTGAACTGGGTTTGGTTCTTTTAAAATGAACTATATGTGAAAACACCCTTAGAAGACCAGCAATGATGGAAGTAAATAAACAACGACTTCTGATGCAGTTTGAGTTAAATCACTCCTCAACCTGGCTCATCTTTGTTTTCACCGTCACAAACGGAAATACCTATGACGCAGTTTTTTTTTACCTGACGGCAGGGGTTCTGGTGGACCAATCACAGCACTTGCGGTCCGCGTAGATCTGACGCGCTGTTAAAATTTTTGCGAGGTGCGCGTCAGGCAGGGGCGGATTTAGTGATTTGGGGGCCCAAGGCAAAATCCTTTGTGTCGGGGCCCTAACTATGCACCCTTTACTGTATTTTTTTATCTCTTTCTCATCGCTATCTCTCTCTTTTTTTCTCGAGGTTACCTAAGTTTCAGTCCCCAATGAGGTTGAGATTAATATATACAGTGTGTATATATATATATATATATATATATATATACACACACACACACACACACACACACTGTCAGAAATAAAGGTACAAAACTGTACCTTTTCTGTCACTGGGGCTGTACCCTTTCAAAAAGTACAGCTTTGCACCTGAGGATTTCATTTTACTACCTCAGATATACCAAAGAGAGCTTATAAGTACCTCAAAATAGTATCTCAAAAGGTACATATTGGTACTAAATGTTTACATCTGTACCTAATGGTCCATACAATAACCCTTTTAAAGAGTTCTGCCCCACTAACAGCTAGCGTACATATTTTTGCTTTTTTCTTACAATGTAGGTCCTTAAGGTACAGTTATCTACCCAAAATTGTATTCTGTTTTGTATTCCTGTACATACATATACATACATACAGTATTGTTTGAATACTATGATTGGATTTTATATTAACCACAGTACTACATGTAAAAAAGATGTGTACATTTATGTACTTTTTTATTTTACTTTGTGTTCTGAATTTCTTTAATATATTTTCATTTAATGCCACATTACATCCACAATATATTTTAAATTAAAGTACTTTGTATTCAAATGAACATAATACGATGAGAAGAAACATAATATGGTTTTAAAATAATGCAATCATAGGTGTTAAGAACTTGAGATAAGATAAACAAGGGGTGAAATTTGACTTTATACAGTGGATGGTAAAGCGTCATGTATTGCTTCTGCATTACATTATGTAAACAGTTTTTATATTAATGAACTATACACTTGTCATTTATCAGTTAATGTACACATCTGGTACTTTGACGTTCGCTAGTGAAATACAGGGCAAAGGCGATGCATGGTACAGTTTTCATATGAGATTTAAATGAGACTAAAGCGATCACGAATTTGTGTGCATATTGGGGAGTGAATTACAATCTTTAGTGGCGCTGGGCAGACATTTCAGCGGACTAAAACTTACCTAAAGGCTACTGTACCTGAGATTACACGCTAATATTATATAAACTGTAGAACCTGTATTATTTGCGGAGCATACTCACCGGCACACTATCAGTGTCCGTGGCCGAGAGAGAGCTGTGTCTGACGGAAAAGAGGTTGCTGAGAGCAGCACAGAACGTGTGGTGTTTGTGTGGAGAAAAGTGGAGACTTTGGCTACATTTTTGTGCGAATCATCTTTTCTGCTCCATTGGTGTAGCAACGTTAGTTTATTTCCTTGCAGCTTCGCTCTTTTAATGTATCATACTCACTCGCTGCTGCCTGCAGCTGCTGGCTTTGTTGATTTGAGCTACGCGCCGCGCGCATGCGCTGGTGCATGGAATGATCCACTCTAAACTATAATGGGGGGCGGATTCGTGCAGATGTAATAATAACGTTCAAATCTTTTATGGGAATATACTGAAAAACACAAAAGATGTTTAAATAGAATTCCCAATTAAACAAAATTATTATAGTCTTCTGGAAATCTTGATGATAACCAGGGGCAAAAAATGGCAGTTCACCAAGTACACCCCTGCGTTTTGGGGCCCCTTGATAACGCGGGGCCCAAGGCAATTGCTGACCTTTGCCTAATGGGTAAGTCCGCCCCTGGCGTCAGGCTACGCAGAGCTACGCACAGGGTACGGATGGCCTACTTTGTAGCTACGGCGTAGAACCTACGCACGACTATAAATCGCCCTTAACGTCCACTGCAGTTACTGACGAAAGACAGATGAAGTGAACTCGCATGCTTCGCTCTCATTGGTAATCGCTTATTTGCATAAAGTTCAACTTTGTCGCCTTGCTGGTCACACCCACTTCCTGTCGCCAGCGGTCTATAACCACTGTGGTTAATTGGTGCATTATCATCGCAGTGGTAAAATACTGCCACCGTCACAACCAAAGTGATTTCAACCAGCAACAAAAATGTTTTGTAGAAAATGACTCCTTTAATGACAAAATGTTTTTTATTAATAGTAATTCTGACAGCCTTAAAGCAACACTATGTAGTTTTTTACCTTTAAATAATGTCTCTAAAGTTATTTCAGCGATAGAACAACTTTTAACTGGACAAATGGTACTGTTGCTGCAACCTGAACAGCCTCCTAGCTGCTACAAGCACACTCTGAAAGTGGCGGTGGAGGGTAGAGCACACAGCCCCGCCCCTCCCCCTGCCTGCAGAAGAGTGTATGATACCAGGCACTGTTGCACTTTTCAACCACATGGGGGAGCTGTAAGTCATTTTTACATGGAAACTACATAGTGTTGCTTTAAATGACATTTATAAGCTTACCATTTACTCTAAACACAGTCTGTGTTATTGTGAGGCAGCTGCCGCACCTCTTGAGCTTCTTCACTTTTGGAGATCAGAGCAGATTTTCTAGCTCACTGCATATGTCACAGCACCTGCTGTCATCACGACATTTGAAAACGTCTCGGTGCGTCGCTGACTAATGAATGAAGCAGGTGGGAGTGGGACTTTAGCTGCTCTATCAGAAACACACCTGTTGTTGTGTGTGCATGTTGTTAAGCATTTCATAGGAAACGGCAAACCTGAACGCTTGTGCTGAAGTGGCTAAACCTTGGTGTTGACCTTTTGGTGCAGATACATTAACATTGTTTTATATTGCATGGGCACACAACTTTATGTAGCTTGTGTCGGATTGTAAATTTAAGACCATACGTAAACCATGTCTGTGAAATCCAAGTCTCATAATCTAATCATTTTGGGGTTTGTAGCATCAAAGTTTGATTTCACTCTTTCTTAGTCAGTAAAGGATAACTTCTGTAAAACACAAAAACGATTTTAGCTGGGTTTTGAAAGGCAGGGTCACCTATTCTCCGCTGAATTGAATGCATTTTTAGTCACATCATTTGGTTATAATTCATTTAATTCACTTTGCTTCACCTGTTTTTATTCAGAGTTGTAAAATCTGGTTTTAGTATTAGTTTATTTCCACCAAATCATCCTCAAGTTGATCGGCTGGGTGATTCTCACGAAACCATTGAAACACCACGGCACTAATGATTGTAGCTTTAAAATGTGTAATATAGTAACATTAAAAAGCATCAGAATTAACACAATAATGTGTTCTACCTTGCACAATGTGTGATTTCAACATAAGAATTTATAATTGTAAATTTTATCTCATTTTCTGCTGAAGTTCTCATTACCGCAATGTGTCCGGCTGTGTTTGAACAAATTAACACAAAAATATTAAGAAATAAATAAATGGATGTTTTGCTAGACTACTTTAGATGACAAAAAAAATATTTACTGAATATTCATGTATAATAATAATGAAGAAAAATTAGGAAAATGATGTGTCCATGCCTCATGTTCTCATCCTCCGCAACACTTTTTGAGAACAGTTTAAGCACACATACAGAATTTTAATAAAGTTTTATTTTAAGTGACCAAGCACATGGACCAGTTACTTCAAGATGGCTACCAGGTAAGATCATTTTTTTTACAGTTAATTTGAAATATTGTGTTGTCAGAATGCTTACACGACATTTTGATTATCATTACCGCAACAGATGCTTATTAAAAATAAGCATAATACTTTGATTTTAAATGCATGTGCAGAATCTCCAAATTATGTTCTTTCAGGTTGTCATGTCATTTTGAAAATATGTCAGTGTTGATGTTTTCTGACTGTTGCGGTAATGAGATTTTTTAGGACTAATTTTTTAAATTATGTTACAAAAAGTGTTAAATGATAAGTAAAAGTTTTTAAATTAATGTTCCCATTTACTCCAGACTTTGTTTTTCAATGTCTGGTGGGAAAAAAGTACATTTAAGCAATTTTTACATTTTCATGCTTGACATTTTTAAAACCAAGTTTTCGTGAGAATCACCCGGCTACAGTGTCTTTCTGAAGGGAAATCCATCTGATCTTGGTTTGAAGAGGTTTTTCTTTATTGCTCATTCACAATTCATAGTCAAGCACCCATTTGGTCACAGTCTGTTTGAGCTAGACATAGACCTTTATATGTAAGGATTTTATAACTTATCCTGTTGCAAATTTAAAGCCTATTATACGCCCTGCCTCTTTATCTGTCAAAAACCTTTTAGCGTCTGACAATGCTCAGAATAGACACACATGAAGCTGTTATTGTACAATAAGTGCGATTTGGAAATAAATTATAATATGTTGTACCTCCTGCCCTCTTGTATTTTAAACCTTTTATTAGCAATTACCATAGGGTGAGTCATGTTATGTCCAAACAGCCAAAGTACAGAGAAACTACAGTTAAGGTCCACAGGTGACATGAGTTCACAGATATAATTGTTGAAAACGCTGTATTGTTAATTGTCTATGGCCTTGACCCATTTGGCATCCTAAACGCTCCGGTCTATCTACAATTCAACATATTATTGACGTAACTCCTCTTTGAATGACGGGAAGCAGTCTGCTGTGAAGCTCACACAAGGGGGTTTAGGAAAATTGCACATATGGACCATAAAGAGTGCTCCTATGAGCACCCTTTTCAAACCTAAAATGACCAACGGGACACCCTAAGTCCACGTGAAGTGCGCCATTTGGGGTGCCGTCTAATTCAGTTCTGCAATGTTTATGATGTTTGACCTGCATTCAAAGGGTGAAAGGCCAGTGCATGTAAAAATCATCACAGTGCACATTTGTTTTTGGCACTCTCTGTTAAGATAATAGTGCTAAAGGGTTACAAGGTCAGGAAAATCATGTTCCCCTCTGCTTTATATGTTGCTGCTGTGTTTGGTATAGTTAAACAATGCTTTAGCAAGCAATGCAAAAGAAGCATGATGATTATTTTCTTTTCAATATTTTCTATGTTATTAAGATGTTTAATAACCAGGTACCCCATAATTTAAGCTTTTTTTAGTCACTGTTTAATGTATCTCTTAACAGCAAATACTAAAGCTTAGCCTACATTCTTGATGCTTGCTGTAACTTGTGTCTGTTAAAGGGATAGTTCACAGAAAAATAAAAAATCTATAATTTACTCACCCTCAAGTTGTTTTAAGCCTTTATACTGTAAATTTCTTTATCCTCCTGATCACAGATAAAGATATTTAGAAACATGTTTGTAACCGAGCAGTTCTGTGGCACAATTCATTCCCATAGTATTTTTCCTGCTATAGTAGTGAATGGTGCCCCAGATCTGCTTGGTTATATAAACATTCTCCGAAAATATCTCCTATTGTGTTTAAAAAAAAAAAAATCATAATTGTCATTTTTCTGTGAACTTCTCATTTAAATAGAACTTAAAGGGATAGTTCACGCAAAAATAAAAATGCTCTCATCATTTACTCACTCTCATGTTGTTACAAACCTGTACAAGTTTTTTGTTTGATGAACATGAAGGAAGATATTTTGAGGAATGTTTGTAACCAAACCAATTATGAGCCCCATTCACTACAAACATTCCTCACAATATCTTCCTTTATGTTCATCAGAAAAAAAGAAATGTATACAGGTTTGTAACAACATGAGAGTGAGAAAATTATGACAGTATTTTCAATTTTAGGCGAACTATCCCTTTAAAGGCGCACAGTTCATGGTTTGACAGTTCTGTTATCTGTTCTCATGTTATTTGAAACCCAGAACTGGTAACGGGAAGGTTACTGGTGTTATTACTGGTAAAACCCCTGCAACAAGCAAACCATAAGCCAACAGTGCCCTATAGCCAAACACTTGATCCCTGGTTACTGGTGGCAGTTTTTCATTATATAAAAATTATGGCCTTTCTGTGGCAATATAACGTGAAAGTAAAAGTTGACCTGACCTGTTTGTTGTTCAAAATCTTTGTAGTCAGGCAAAATTGGATTACTGGCATAAGAGGTTACCTGAAAAACACGCCAGTACTGTGAAACATTTTAAAGAGACTACATTATCTGATTTGGAACCATGAATGCAATCACAAATTAAAGGCGGGGTGCATGATTTTTGAAAAACAGTTTGGAAAAGGGAGTCGAGCTGAGTATCAAAACACACTTGTAGCCAATCAGCAGTAAGGGGCATGTCTACTAACCGACATTGTTGCCTGCGTTGCGCATGCGTGTATCAAAAGAAGGTCTAGATTCTATTGGGGTAGGGGCGTGTTTGTTTGGGTGATTTCATATATCAACATTGACTTCAGAGATCATGCAACCCGCCTTTAACATTTAGGTAGGAGTTTTAGTTTTTACTTCCTCACTTTAGCTCTGTTTTTGCTTTCTTGTTGCAAAGTTTTGCGTCTCATCTACTTTTTCTGCCCTGTCATGCTCTGCCATCTTTATCTTTCTCTTTCCCCTCTTATCCTGTGAAGATGGATGGGTTCAGAGTGGAAGTGGTGCTTTTGGGTAACTAATTAAAATCTCCATTGAATCCCTTACACTTGGCATCAATCATGATTTCAACCTCCTACATATGATAAAGAATGGTCCGAAAATAATTTTATGTTATGAGTGTGAGTGTGTTTGTGAATGAAAAACAGACAAATCTTTCTGCACTTTTTAAATTACCTACGTTATAGGGTATTAAATGTGAGTTATGTTTGAAAGTAGATTGCAAAAGCACATCTAAGCATAAGCTTAATCCTTTTTATATTTAGATGTTTTAAGAAAACATTATTGATTTGTACCACAGCCTACGGTAATTAATCTTAGCAGTGTGAATGGTTTTAGTTGCTAAATGAAAGACAAGAAAAAAAGGAATGAAACGAAATGTGATGTTTCTACAAATAGAGTAGTTGCTTGATGGCAGACTCCCATAGAAACAGCTGATGGGAGTTTACTGGATGTATTACAGGAAAAACCCTTCTGATTGGCCCATTGTGTGTTGTACCTCTTTATTACTGACGGTGGTAATTGGTTCCATTCATCTCATGTCGCATGCATTTTGTATTGTTCTGCTAAAAGACTAAGGCAATGTTCAGATTAGCATGCTGCTCTTAAAGGGACACTCCACTTTTTTTGGAAATATGCTCATTTTCCAGCTCCCCTAGAGTTAAAGGAATAGTCTACTCATTTTCAATATTAAAATATGTTATTACCTTAACTAAGATTTGTTGATACATCCCTCTATCATCTGTGTGCGTGCACGTAAGCGTTGGAGCGCGCTGCGACGCTTCAATAGCATTTAGCTTAGCCCAATTCATTCAATTGTACCATTAAGAGATAAAGTTAGAAGTGTCCAAACACATCAACGTTTTTCTTATTTAAGACGAGTAGTTATACGAGCAAGTTTGGTGGTACAAAATAAAATGTAGCGCTTTTCTAAGCGGATTTAAAAGAGGAACTATATTTTATGGCGTAATAGCACTTTTAGGAGTACTTCGACTCGGCGCAGTAACACCCTCCCTCTCCCATTATGAGAGTGAGAAGGGGAGCGGACTTTTTAGGCGAGTCGAAGTACTCCCAAAAGTGCTATTACGCCATAAAATATAGTTCCTCTTTTAAATCCGCTTAGAACAGCGCTACGTTTTATTTTGTATCACCAAACTTGCTCGTATAACTACTCGTCTTAAATAGGAAAAACGTTGATGTGATTGGTCACTTCTAAATTTATCTCTAAATGGTACAATTGAATGAATGGGGCTAAGCTAAATGCTATCGAAGCGTCACAGCACGCTCCAACGCTTACGTGCACGCACACAGATGACAGAGGGATGTATCAATTCTTAGTTAAGGTAATAACATATTTTAATATTGAAAATGAGTAGACTATTCCTTTAAACATTTGATTTTTACCGTTTTTAAATCCATTCAGCCGATCTCCGGGTCTGGCGCTACCACTTTTAGCATAGCTTAGCACAATCCCTTGAATCTGATTAGACCATTAGCATCGGGCTAAAAAATAACCGAAGAGTTTCAATATTTTTCCTATTTAAAACTTGACTCTTCTGTAGTTACATCAGATATTAAGACTGTCAGAATACTAAAAGATGTGATTTTCTAGGCAGATATGACTAGGAACTACTCTCATTCTGACGTAATAATCAAGGACTTTGCTGCCGTAACATGGCTGCAGGAGGCGCAATGATATTATACAGTGCCCGAAAATAGTCCCCTGCAATTGACAGTTACTAAGGGGACTTTTTTCGGGAACTGGATAATATCCCCGTTAATCTATGACCCTTATGCTGCTAATACAGTTTTCTACCAGTTGAGCTACAGGAACTAAAATTTACCTCAAATCTTAAAATTAATAAGCTATATTTTATGTATTTGTCATGGTAGCAAAAAATCTTTATGATACTAGCCAAATGTTTATGCTTTTATAATCTGGCCATTCATGTAAAGCATCTGTGGGAATTCTTAGTTATGTGTCCTTTATCAGGTGTGTTAACAAAACACAAGTGCTGTGTAAACAAAGCCGAGTGCCAAGCGGGTGCTGGTTCAAGCCATTGTAGAGCAATAATGACATAACTGGAGCATTTGAGGAACTGAATCAAAGAGCTTTTCAAATTGAATTAATGCATTCAGTGGATGATTAATTATGTTAAGGAAAGTGTAACTTTATCCCCTTGAAAGAAGACTGCAGTGAGACTGAAAGTAATCTGTGAATGAGTAAAGACCGAAGACAATGAATAAATGAATATGTCAAAAAATAACTTTGGTTAGGAACAAGGGATAGTCAGAAATAGAAAAGTTATAATAAGGGCTCTATAAGTGGAGTACCACACAGAACTTGTATGTCATTTTATTTGCCCTCAGCTGTCCCGATCGCGCTTTGCCATGTAGTGCTGTGATAACGGCTGCAGTGAGAGAGAAATTTTGGTCCATCCCTAGTAGAAATATGCCCAAATGTGTGTCTTTTACCATCATGTTTTGTTTTAACAACAAGAAAGATTGAATTGCTTTGACAAAAAAAAAAATGGACGACGTATCTTTATGGGGCGGCAGTGGCTCAGTGGTTCATTTAGCTTGTATACAAACCGGAAGGTTGGTGGTTTAATCCTCGGCTCCACCTAACCGAAGGTGTCCTTGAGTAACCCCAACTGCTCGAGCTGGATCGCGCCTTGCATGGCTGATACCGCCGTCGGTGTATGAATGAGTGAGTGAATGTGAGGCAACTTGTAAAGCGCTTTGGATGACCATGGGTCTGTTAAAAGCACTATATAAATGCAGTCCATTTACCATTCATAGACTTCCACTGTGAAAAAATCAAACCAGAATATCTCAAAAATGACTGCTGACATCTTGCGCCGATGATGTCATTTGGAGCCAGAGTCTGCGCAGTAGTGATCGTGAGGTGGAGCCATAGTATGAAGGTCCTGCCCATTTTCCGGTTTAACTCAATCATGTTGTCACACTCCTTTTCGGAGTCGAATTGCATTGAATTGTATTACGCGCCTGAGCCCAAGTGAACCACGCTCGATTAACCCAACCACACCCGGACGCGGTACAGAGCGATCACACTAGTCAAATGAACCAGGCCTGAACACGGTTTGGTTTGGATAGTATGAGTGCGCACTTAACTAATGGAAACCATCGTTGGGAAAAATTATTAAAGTGTAATTAGATTTTTACGTTTGGCTTACGCCTCATTCGTTTACATGGAGAGGGCGAGGTTTATGATCTATACTGCATCTTACTGAATGTTTTGGCTAAACTTCAGGATGCTGATGGGACACGCCTGGGTAGGATCTGCGAAACATCATGTTAAATATTGTGTTTTCACATTTTTTTAGTGCCGTCAGGTAATGCCAGACTACCACCAATATATTTTAGACCTCTGGGAAACATTATTAATATAATTTTAATTGTTTTATGTGGAATAATATTTTAATGCTAGGTGTTTTTAGCCGAGTTCATTTCGAGAGGAAATTTACAGAGCGTTGCTAACATAATTAGCAATGGCTGTTAACTTTAATCTCACTTTTATGTTCGTCACACGGATGACTGCTCTTTTCGTAATAAACAGATGCTGGTGTTATTGGTCATACTTTGTGTAAACGGTTCAATCTAGTTTCTGTGCCGCACTTTTAAACAAGCTTCTATAGTGAACTGCAATATAAATCTATTGTTTTTTTTTTTAATATAAATTAAATATGCCTTTTAGACTGAGCTTTTAACAAAAACCATCACAGTCTCGATGTGATGTTTGTGTTTTTGAAATCTACAGTATAACCCCTTTCGTGTGCACATGCGGCCTAAATCACACCAATATGGTTCTAATGGAAGTGCTAATCGTTTCACTCGTTGAACCCTCTCGTAACCACAGGTCCTTTAATACGAAAACGGGTTTATTCTAGATTTTTTCCACTGGAGAGGCTAACTTCCTCCTAGCTTCATACCTGCCATTGGCTCTTGTCTGTCAAAGTTTCCACTGTGGGATGGACGTTGCTTTACCCAAAAAAGCCCCATTCATGCTAAACCTTTCGGGACGGACGTAGAAAGAGAGAGTGTATGCGTGCAAGCTTTACTTTGAGGGAAAAGGCAGCATGTAGATACTTAAGTGTTAAAACACAGTGTGAAATGAAATAAATGATTGAATGCTCACAGCTCACGTTTTTCTTATTGAAGAAAAATTTAATCGCATCACAGAGGTTATGCATTACTACCCAACAGACCGCCGACTATTAAATGTTAGATTTCAACTAGAGGTTGAAATAGGCGGATGTGCCTTTATAAATTGAACAGGTTTGTAATGGACAGCATTGTATTTCAGCTTCCAATGGTCTCTGAAGCATGTTTAATTGTGGTGTAGCCTTGCTGTCTGCCTGATGCTTTCATGATCAGGAAGGAAGAAGTGTATTGCATCTTCTCAACCCCTCTTAGCTCTACTTGCTTTCACTTACCTGACCATCTGCTGAGCTCTGCTAAAGAGAATTAATACTCTAAGAGCACGGTCAATCAAGAGAAATAAAGGAAAAGACGGCAAGGATGTCTGTAGCTACTGAAAATGACGTGCACGTGCACTGGAGTATTTCCATTTCCTAGCCGAAATTATAAATTGGTTCTTGAATACTTGTCGGGTGGCCACGGTATTGCGCTCGTTTTGAACGTAATAATTAAGTCGTTTTAAACCCCAATTAAACCCTGATCACTATATTCATTCACATGCTGTGTTTTTTCCTTTTTTATTGTGAGCTCACTAACATAGCAGCATTTTGTTGGCGGTCGAAATGTGTCTATCCGATTTCATTTACATAACATTCCAGTGACAACGGCAATAATAATCATTTACGTTAAGCACGGCATTTACGTGCTGCACTTTTAAATCATTCTTCTGGAAGAGCACATTGGCAAAAATGCACGTCATCAGTCAGACAGATACAGAATGCAGTCACAACACAGCTGTTCCCTACAGTCAGTAAAGAGCGATTTTTGTACTTCTTCTACATCAATATTGAATATAACAAGATTGAGCACTGCTATTATTATTGGGGACAATGCAACACTCAGCAATGGCTCTCAGGTGACGGAAGTCCCGCCTCCCAGTTAAAGTATCGTAATTACCGTTATTTCGATGTGGCACTCAACTCCGTTCAAGCTCTTGGTCTGGAATTATGCATTTCTATATCAACAGTAACAACGGCAAAATGAATCCACGTTGAATATCGTTGGCAGCTGTAAAATACATAATTACAGCATTAAAGTACATTTTAGAAGGCACCTATGGACAGATTCACAATTTAAAATGTCCTATCTACACTAAATGTAAGTGTGTATCAGTACATGTTAACGATATGCAAAAGGTAAACGATGACGCAAGTTATTGTCTCCAACGTAAATCTCTTTTCTTGGACTACAACAAACTCACGGATTGTAGGCAACAGTTTACTTCCTGGGATTGGTGATGTAGAAAAGGCCAACATCATCAAAATTCCTCCCGCTTCGGACCTAGCCTTAAAGTTAACTCCTGTTAGCATTGCGACCGAATCTTTCAAACATGGTAAGGAGCATCACATTTCCTGCTGACTCAGAAGTATTCATGCCAATCACGATGTACAGATTAGTCATGTGATGCGCTTGCCAACCTGTGCGCATGGGCAGTAGCTGAAACTACCTTGGCCCTGTGCCAAATAGCACACTCCCGACTTGTGGACTTCCTCAGAGAACACACTTGGATGATATACTGTAGTGCAGACCTTAGGGACCCTTGACGCGAGTCCACGAGGGTGCACCGGAGTCGTATTTTGGGACAAACTCAAGCGTCATGCCGGAAATAGGAAGAGAAGTGGTGAACTCCATTCGCCGTCTGATTGCTCTTCTGCAAGGACTTTTGGGTTGGTAAAGTGTGTGGAGCCTGCAGCAGTGCAGGCTTCGCTGAAGACCACGTCAAGGGTGCAAAGGGGGTGTAAAAATGACAGATGGGTCACCCTACGGACTCGTAGACTGAAGGGCTCTTTATAGTTGTATGTACGTCCTACGGCACAGCCGCGAAGGTGTAAGATCCGCCTCGGTTTTTTATATATTCTTATGCATCAGCGTCGACGTGCAAAAACATATGCAGACCGCTGGTAGGCAGTATCCACGTGTGTAACCATAGTAGCAGTGCGATCGTCAATGAAGAAGCAGCTTGGCAAGTTTAACCCACAAACGAAGAAGAAACAGCAACTTGTTGTGTATGTTTTAAGAAGACCAACAGTGATGGAAGTAAATGAACAGCGACCTTTGTTGCCGTTTCAGCTAAATCACTCCTCAACTTGTTCTCATCGTCCCAAACGGAAATACCTATGACACAGTTTTTTTTACCTGACGGGAGGGGTTCTAGTGGACCAAAATTTGGCAAGGTGCTCGTCAGGCCTACGCAGAGGCTACGGATAACCTACAGCGTAGCTATGGTGTAGACCTTATGCACGACTATAAATTGGACTTTAGCTAGTACGGCAAGTGCGCCTTTTGGGACAGGACCCTTGAAAAGGGTGTTTTTGTGCAGTTTGAGTTTAGGAACAAAGTACATTTGATGCCAGATTTATTTGTTAGTCGTTTAATTGTGAATTTGCCACACAATTTTAAAGATATCTGTCTTTCCCTGTTCAAGTATTTTAAAGGGCTTTAAAGGACTTTGATCAAACCTCCGCTATATTGTACGTAATTGTATGTTGCGTCTGTGCAGACCACAATGGCTATGACTGGGCCACTTTGTAAAATCTATAAATCCTGAGTTAACTGCACAAATCCCTTTTAAGTTTCCCGTTTAAAGGCAAAATGACTGCTCAAGATCGCAACCCAGGTCGTATTGTCCTTTGCACGGTATCAGTAGCGTCAGTATCCCAGTTATGCCCTCAGTACACAGAGACTTTTTGTACTGTTCTGGTTACATGACTCTGGGTGGAGTCTTTGCTTCTGAGTGTATATTAAACATTTCTGCGTGGATGCAGGCTGAGAAGTCACAGCTCTGACAGTGTTCAGCGCTTAAAGGTCAACACTCATTCTGTGCACTGCAGAACAGATGAGAATGACCCCTCTGACTTTGTTACTGTCTGATGTAGGCTAAATGTTTCACCGGCCTGTGTTGTGCAAATGTCAAGGTATATACGTGCCAAACCCAGGTGAAGTCATTTTAGTGGGGGGGGGGGGGGTGTTAATGCCATTTTATGCATTCAGGTGTATTAACACAGTTAAAGAGTTGTAATCCTCATGCTAACCAAATGCAAAGTTCAAAAAACCAGTTGAGCGTGTGTATTTTTTTGAACATGGGTACCCATTATGTATCAGTGACCCCATATTCCCTTTTATGGGCACTTTATCCAGAAAAGCACGCCCACACGTCAATCAGAGTGAAAGCGAGAATGCTCATTAGCATTGTTCCTTCAAGTAGAAGTCACAGGCATCACTTGTTTTATATCAAGACAATAGCATGGAAGAAGAAGAAGAAGAAGAGAGGTTTTTATATGTAATAAGAAGAAAGCCTTGTTCAGCTTTCCAAGTAAGCCAGCCTTATGGAAACAATGGATTTAGTTTGTTTATCCGAGGTAGCAGCTGAGTTTTGCATGTGTGTTTATTTACGCTGGATTTTGTAAAAAAAAAAAAGGGCAGTCCCAACGATGTGTGTTGCTTTCCATTGATAAATTAAAAGGATTTTAGCCTATGACCCAAGGTTAAGCATAGTCTCTTTAGTGAAGTCACGCCTCTCAGCAGCCATGTTTGCAAAGCCTCCAGGCAGTGATTTAAGTCATGCCAAACCAAAGTCCTACTTGAATACGGGAAAGATCTCTAAAATTAAGTGCTAGAATCACAATTAATCATCATATTTCCGACCAACAATTGAACTTGACAATTTAACGATTATGGGAAAATCATAATTGCCGATTATTTACCTTAATATTGTAATTGTGATTTATTATTGCTGATGAATAGATTTTACATAAAGTTTTGAAATGTTTTATAACTTTCTGTGAAGCAGCTGTATGGTAAATTCTAAACATCTAAAACCAAATAATATAATGTAAATAACAAATAAGTATGGGAGTTATGTTGTTAGTAAAAATTAAAAAATGAATGGCAAAAGGACAACTTATCAATCTTAAAATCACTGATTCACCACTGTTTTTGGTGCCCAAACATACTTGCGAAACAAAACGCACAGAAATGAACAGAAATGGACAGCTGTAATTGAGTTTTTTTGGCAATTATGTAATTGTTTCACCCTTAATATTGACATATTATTTAAATTATCTGGATTTTTTTAATGAAAATTGAGTAATCCTTTAAAGGAACACACCGATGTTTTGGGAATTTAGCTTATTTACCGTATCCCCCAGAGATAGATAAGTCCATATATTCCGTTTTCATCTTTGTGCATGTTGTAATTCTGTCTGACGCATCCACCGCTAGCCTAGCTTAGCACAAAGACTGAAAGTAAATGGCTCCAGCTAGCATACTGATGGTTGTGTCTCACATGACCTTGTTATTTGTACACACTATGACTATACAAATCACATCATATAAATAGGAAAATGTTGGCGTTATTTTGTCACTTATTGGGAGCAGTATGCTAGCTGGAGCCATTTACTTCCAGTCTTTGTCTGACGCACCCACCGCTAGCCTAACTAGCACAGAGTTACGGCACACACAGAGATGAAAAAGGTATGTATGGACTTATCTAACTCTGTGGGATATGGTGTATAAGCTAAATTCCCAAAAAGTTGGCGTGTTTCTTTAACCTATGGGTCAAATATAAACATTTATAACACAACATCTGGGTTAATTTAACCCAATGGCTAAGCTGAAAACATCCTAGAATATTTTAGTGTATACACTAAAATATTAATTATTTTGCAAAGTGGGTGGATTGTGCGCATGCAGTGTGGGAATTGGATGATGGCACCTGCACATTTTCATTTAACAATGAGTTTTAGCTCTACTGGAATCAGTAATCTGTGCCTTCTATTGTGATCACGCTGAAGAGTGATTGTTCTCAGTGCTGTAGTCCCTCGATCCATGCAAATCCCTTAGTCATCTGCTCCAGCTGTATTGTAAGCGTTCCCTAAATGAAAGAGACTCTTTTGCATGCTCTCACTACATGAGGACATGAGTAGTGTAGTTTATCTCATCAAGGATGTAGGAAGATTAAAATCAAAGTGTTAGCAGTGTTGCATATTAAATCATTTTCTCTGTGCATGTAATATAAATATCTTGCAATGGTTATATTTCATATAGCTCTGCCAAGGTGGAGACGCACAAGTTGTGTTGTTTTAAGTGTTTACCGTGTTTGAATTGTTTGAATACTATATCCTATAGTTTATTTGCATAGATAATTAAGCAAGTGATTTTTGTGTCTGTCTGGTTTATCCAGTAGCATGGTGTTCAGGGCTGGGCTACCTGTTTGTCCAAACCATGGAGGACAAGGGTCATGATTGGGATTCTAGTTTGGAATTGGTCATTATTTTGCAGTCCCATTTAATGCCTCTAGCAGTGCATAAATATACATCACCTTTGAATATACATTAGTTAAATCTTATGCAATTTCATGTCTTTAATTTGATACCCATAGACCTTCACAACTCACTTCTCCTTCTTGTTATTAAACCCTTTCCTTTTCCTTAAAATGTAATGCTAGATATGAGAAATGTTGTCCTAGATTTTAGGATATTTTATTCCAGTCTTGTACTGCAGCTAAATGCAAAACATTTTTAACTGTTTGTAACTATGGAAAAAGCTACAGAAAGTGCTGTTTGGGAAAAACATTGCATCTCTAATTCTGTCTCCACCTCGGCGTTAACTGAAATTTCTTCAGAGCAGACAGAGAGATGATACTCAGATTTGGTGTCCTATTTTTCGTGTGTCTGTGGGGATCGAGAGCTGGGAGTCTCTGTGACACTGTGGGATTTGTTGACTAACTTTCTTAATGAGCAGACAAAAAATACACCTCATATGGCACAAAAATAAAGCTTTTGCTTGTCTGATAAAAGCCAAACGGTTTGAAATTTTACAAACATACTGTAACTTTAATAAAAGAAATCTCTCCGCACAGTCATATTTGTGCCGTATTTGTGGAAATTGAGCTGCAAACTGGTCTGGCAGAAATCGTCAGGGGTTTTATGTCCCATCTGTGATTTAATCTAGTGTACACATGGCTGTTCATGTTTATATATCAACACCTGTCAGTGTTCAGCCACCTCACCCTGACAGATTTCAAAAGGTTACTTATAACAGAGAAAGTCATTTACATTATAACTTTGGTAAAGCACAACAGCAAAAACAGAAATCTTAACTAACATTAAAGTGCACCTATTTCATTGCTAAAAACAACGTTATTTTGTGTATTTGTGTTCGTGTGGTTTATGGTTCAACGACTCCGTAAAAGCGGAGTACCTCTATATTAGATTATTTCTGATAACAAGCAAAATAAATAACAAGTAAATGAAGTTCAAATCATAGCTAAAGAGTATCAACTACTATACTAAGCTAACGCTATTGTGTAAAATTGATATATACAATGTTAGATATAGATCCTTGAATTCTTGTCTGGTTGCCAAACCTCTCGTCGCACAGTGGTGATCCATGCTCGCCCTCTTCCCTCGTCTTTGCGAAGCCGAAAGATTATTATTTTCGACAAGGTATTTGTTCCAGAGGTCAGTTTAGCAACTAGCCAGACCGATAAACGTGAGGGTCTGCCTACATGATCGCGCATGATGCAGATTTCGTCCACAGAATAGTATGCGTGCGCTGTACGCGCTTCATCACATTTTTGTTACCTTGCATGCTTTTTACGTGTAGGTCGCACATGTTTGTAGAATATATTATGTAGAGCAGGAGATGCATTTTGTCGCAGGGCACCTGCATCGAATGTCTGCTTACACGTACAATCCAAATAAACTATGCTTTGCAAGGCTGTGCATTTGTCCATGTGCATACATGTGCATACAAGGTATTTGTTCCAAAGGTCAGTTTAGCAACTAGCCAGAACGTTAAACAAACATAGGCCAGAAGTTAACTTCGGCCCAGGTGAACCATAACGACGCACGTGTGTCCGATGAAACCGTCTATATAGCTGAAAGTATAGTTCGGTTTTATGTCTACACGAGGGTGCGCGTGATGCAAATTTTCGTCCACAGAATAGTATCCGTGCGCTGTACGCGCACCACCACATTTTTGTAACCTTGCATACTTTTTACCAGTATGTCGCACATGTTCGTACATGAGAATATATTATGTAGCCCAGGAGATGCATTGCATTTTGTCGCAATGCACATGTGTCGAACGTCTGCTTACACGTACAATCAAAATAAACTATGCTTTGCAAGGCTGTGCCTTTGTCCATGCGCATACGTGTGCATACAAGGTTTTTGTTCCAGAGGTCAGTTTAGCAACTAGCCAGACCGATAAACAAACATAAGCCTGAAGTTAACTTCGGTCCAGGCGAACCATAAAGACGTGTACGTTTCCAATGAAACTGTCTATATAGCTAGAAGTACAGTTCCAATTTTATGTATACACGAAAGTCCGCGTACAGTGCGCGTGATGCAAATTTCGTCCACAGAATAGTATGCGTGCGCTGTACGCACACCACCACATTTTTGTAACCTTGCATACTTTTTACACCTAGGTCGCACATGTTCGTCCAGGAGAATGTAGTATGTAGCCAAGGAGATGCATTGCATTTTGTCGCAATGCACATGCTTCAAATGTCTGCTTAAACAGACAATCCAAATAAACTATGCTTTGCAAGGCTGTGCGTTTGTCCATGCGGATATGTGTGCATACAAGGTATTTGTTCCAAAGGTCAGTATAGCAACTAGCCAGACCGATAAACAAACATAGGCCGTAAATTAACTTCGGTCCAGGTGAACCATAACGACGCACGTGTGTCTGATGAAGCCGTCTATATAGCTAGAAGTATAGTTCGGTTTTTATGTATACGCGAGTGTCCGCGTACAGCGTGCGTGATGCAAATTTCGTCCACAGAATAGTACGTGTGCGCTCTACGTGCACCACCTCATTTTTGTAACCTTGCAAACTTTTTACGCGTAGGTTGCACATGTTCATAGAATATATTATGTAGCCCAGGAGATGCATTGCATTTTGTCGCAATGCACATGTGTCGAACGTCTGCTTACACGTACAATCAAAATAAACTATGCTTTGCAGGGCTGTGCTTTGTCCATGCGCATACGTGTGCATACAAGGTTTTTGTGTCAAAGGTCAGTTTAGCAACTAGCCAGACCGATAAACAAACATAAGCCTGAAGTTAACTTCGGTCCAGGCGAACCATAAAGACGTGTACGTTTCCAATGAAACTGTCTATATAGCTAGAAGTACAGTTCCAATTTTATGTATACACGAAAGTCCGCGCACAGTGCGCGTGATGCAAATTTCGTCCACAGAATAGTATGCGTGCGCTGTACGCACACCACCACATTTTTGTAACCTTGCATACTTTTTACACCTAGGTCGCACATGTTCGTCCAGGAGAATGTAGTATGTAGCCAAGGAGATGCATTGCATTTTGTCACAATGCACATGCTTCAAATGTCTGCTTAAACGTACAATCCAAATAAACTATGCTTCGCAAGGCTGTGTGTTTGTCCATGCGGATATGTGTGCCTACAAGGTATTTGTTCCAAAGGTCAGTATAGCAACCAGCCAGAACGATAAACAAACATAGGCCGTAAATTAACTTCGGTCCAGGTGAACCATAACGATGCACGTGTGTCTGATGAAGCCATCTATATAGCTAGAAGTATAGTTCGGTTTTTATGTATACGCGAGTGTCCGCGTACAGCGCGCGTGATGCAAATTTCGTCCACAGAATAGTACGCGTGCGCTGTACGCGCACCACCACATTTTTGTAACCTTGCATACTTTTTACACGTAGGTCGCACATGTTTGTCCAGGAGAATGTAGTATGTAGCCAAGGAGATGCAAAAAATCTATACTCTGGGCTTAAGAGTAGTATAGTTTCTGAATTGCTCAAATTTAAGCCTTTTTTTTGCTAGCAAGGTTAAATCATCACTGAAAATTGAGAAATCTTATCCCAGGTTAACACTTTTTCCCATACATGCATATTTCAGAATGTCTTATAGTTTCTAACTGCCATCCTCTATGCTTTATAGTATATTGTGCTCAATTCTCCCTGGCTTTATCTGAGTTTACTCATTTTTGAGTTGCACGTCATTCCTTTCGAGGAGATGTCAATCATTGTCAGCTGAAGAGAAGGGAGGTGCTCCCAGAAGGCCAAAATAAACCGTCTCTCTTTCTCTGTCTGGTTCTTTCTCATCTATCAGCAGCCCCTGCTGGAACAAAAGCTGATCATTAAAGAGGCTGAAGTTTAGAGAGATTTCCACTGAGCGGTCATTACTGCTATAGCCAAAGTGATTTCCTACTATTCTTATATAGGGAAATGTCTCAGATGCTATTAGATTAGATAGAAGAAGAGGAAGTGTGGGAGAGAGAGAGAGACAGAGATTATGTCCGCTCCTTCTCATCTCTGGTTTTTATTCTCTCTCCACGCAAGATGCCTGTTATCAGCTCCCATGCTGTACTAATTACAGTGGGCTTTTTTGAGCTATTTATGCTTTCGCTATGCATCAGTAGGACACCTCATGCATCCATGCTCTGTTTAATGGGTATGTGTGTGTATTATGCAAAATTGTGTCCTGGTTGCATCAATTACAATGCTAATACAAAATTAAACCAAAACTTCAAAAGGGTGCTTGTTGTATTTTACATGTTCTTCTAATTACACTTTTTGAAATATGATGAACGTATTATTAAAACAGGAAAAGAAAATATTGTAGAGAAAGTTTTAGCACCAGCTCTGAACCATAGACGTAAAAAAGATGGACTCTCTTCCATTGGTGAAAAGTGAAGCTGTCAGTGTCCCGATACAGTGCTGACATCTTGGGTCTTGATTCTGCGCAGTAGTGATTTTCGGGACCAGTCCTGCACAGTAGTAAGCAGGAAGTAAAGCCGCGAAATCAAGGCCCCGCCCTCCCAGAATGCGCATGTCACAGCTGTCAATCATGACGTGACACCACCGTTTTTATAGCATTTAATAACTAACTAAAAACAAACTTATTTTAAAAACAAACACTTGAATATATATCAGCGTGATAAAAACTACAGTAAATGACAGAAACTAGCTTTGTAAAAAAGATAACTGAAGTGTAATTAAATTGTTTAGTTGGTCTCAAGTCCCATTGAATAACATGGGGAGGCGAGGTTTATGACCTATACTGGGACCAGTCACTGGGGGGCGATCGAGACGTTTTGGCTTCACTTTTTAGGGCTTGTGCGGCACGCTTGCTCTGAACCAGGAAAAGTGGTTCTTAAAGGGACACTCCACTTTTTTTTTAAATAGGCATTTTTCAGCTCCCTTTTTACTGTTTTGGAATCCATTCAGCTGATCTCCAGGTCTGGCGGTACAACTTTTAGCATAGTTTAGCATAATTCATTGAATCTGATTAGACCATTAGCATCGCGCCAAAAAATAACCAAGGAGTTTTAATATTTTTCTTATTTAAGAATTGACTTTTCTGTAGTTCCATCATGTACTAAGTAAAAGTGTAAAATTAAAAGTTGCGATTTTCTAGGCAGATATGGCGAGGAACTACTTTCATTCTGGCATAATAATCAAGGACTTTGCTGCCGTAACATGGCTGCAAGAGGCGCAATCATATTACGCAGCGTCTGAAAATAGACCCCTTGGTAACTTTCAATAGCAGGGGACTATTTTCCGGCAGTGCGTAATAAAGAAGAAAATTCTCTGGAAGGCATTAAACTTTTGTGAAATCTTAAAAAATGCTAGCGTTGGCTGGCAACTTTTTTTTTAAATGCTGGTGGGGAAAGAGTTCATTCATTTTAAAAATCTGGTCATCTTATCTTAAAAGACTCACCAGTTAAACCAACTTCAAACCAGAAACAGCATTAGCTCTGAACTAGCGCTCGCTTCTTTTTGGTGGAAAGGGGGTACTAGAAGACCCTGGCAACCGCGTAGCAATGTGCAACATCATAGTGAGTTTTGCACAGGAATGCACCACTCGCATTTTCTTCAGAAACTGTGCAATCTTTTTGTGCAATTTTTTTATGGTGACTGATATTTGCAAGTTTGGAAAATTACTGCACTCAGCCTGTATAAATCTCATAGCATATAGTTAGATTATTTTGCATAATATTCAAATATCTTTCAAGTCATGCAGGTCAAGGACTTCAAGATTGTTTAATATAATGGCCTACAGTTTGTAAAACTTTTATATCATTCATGCAAAACTGACTACTGTGGACTACTGTATCAACAATTATTCTCAGATAAAGTGAGGGTCATGCACTTTCGTAAGTTTCAGATTTTGCTAATGCATTGCTGTCTTTGCCATACTGAAGCTAATATTTTTCACCAAATAAACCATTTTTTAAGACATAAACTACTTTTTTACTCTATTTTATTTAATGTTTTATACACATAGTTTAATGCCAAAGACTAGACTGGAAGGTATGTTGATGGAGAGATCACTCACTCTCTTATTCTCTCCGGCTCTTTCTCTTGGTTTCCATAGTCAATTATAAGACTTTCCATCTTCTGCTTTGTTCGTCTCCCTCTCTCTTACACACACACACTCTCTCTCTCTCATTCCTCTGTTGGACTTGATGGATTTGCGTGCTGTAAATAGCAGCACCTGTTCGGCAGAGATTAACAGGAAGCAAAGGGTTATTCTGGGCATAAGGAGCGGTCCCGTGTATGCATTTTGCCTCCGAGTTGAAACTGTACTGTATGGGAGTTAGAAGATCAGATTGGCTGAAAGAAAGAGAGTAGTAATCGGAGAGTACACATACGGAGAGGTATTTTTGTACCTTTAAAAAAGCATCATAATGAGACTGTGGCCAATTACTCGCACCATATGTTTGAGAATAGCCACTCATATAACCCTAAAACTAAAAATTACTCATTCACTCTTGAAATTCTGAACCTGGTTACAATTGGTACAGTCTAATATTTTAAAAAGAAAATGTCCTGTAATGCCAGCTCATCCGGGGAACTGTTTGGCACGCTGTCGTGTAAGTGTGGGTTTGTGTTCGAACAGGCACGTGTGGTGAGATATTTATAACCATATAGCTGTTCTTTGCTGGCTATAGTAACCTAAACGCAGCTCATGGCTGACAGCGAGAACTCACGTAGGTCTTAACACCTACCCAGGGTTCACTTTTCTTACAACCTTGTTGAGTGTTTTAATATGTGGTTAGTAAAATGTTTATATTGGTGAGGTATTGCTGAACAGATCCAAAAGCAGCAGTCCTGAATATTATGCTGCTTGGATGGGAGTACGCACATCTATAACTGCTTGTGTTCTTTCTCACTAACTCGCTTGATCTCTTTCTTGGTCCACACACACACACACACGCACACACACACACACACACACACACACACACACACACACACACACACACAGACACACACAAAGTAATGAGTTGAATAAACAACCATGCTCTTTAAAACCTGTATATTACATATGACATTGTAAACTTTATTAATGTTCCTAAAAAAAAACTTTATTTATTTTATTCTTTAGCTTTTTGAACTAATTAAACACATGGCTAACACGTTGCTTTTATATCTGAGCGCTTGAAAATATGTTTAATAGGGCATTTTGGGTTTCAGTTTTTGACATGAGAAATTGCCAGCGGCTGTTTTAGGACAGTATGATTTGTATTCCTCTGGAAAAAAATTAAATGACATCATTAGTCTCTGACATACACACAGCATTGGGTCAAAAAGGGACTGTTGGGTTAAATGAACCCAGAAAGTTTTTATATTCGACTAAACAATAGGCTAAAATAGCCTAGCATTTTGGGTTGAAACAACCCAGTATACATTAAATTACTAATTAAACCCAACTGGTTTGGTTTGTTCCTTTTTGACCCAACGCTGGGTTGAGAATAACTCAGCATTTTTTTAATGTAGAAACATTGCAGAAACAGAAGTATCAGTATGTAAATCTTGACGAATCTGGTCTCATGCTGTATGCTAACGTCCTTACAGAAACAACCAATCCTGAAGATTAGTTTCGTTCACATTTTAGCTGAAAGTAAATCAAACCCGGTTTGTATTTCATCTGCTCATCTGAGTTTAAAATCAAGGATGCCAGCCTAATGAAGCATATCCTTTCTGAATGTTTGTCTTTTATTAACTGCAGTGAAACAAACTTTGATTTTTTTTTGCTTATTTGGGCTAAAAATTGAGGATTTCAACATAATGAAGCATATGCTTTTCACGTAAGAGGATATTAGATATTGGCAGTGGAGCAGTTCTTGTATGGAAAAGGGTTTCTGACCCCTAAAAAATGAAAACTGACATAATTTCCTTGTTTTAGTGTCTTTCCAAGCACATATGACTTTCTGATTATGACATAAAATGTGACCCCGGACCACAAACCAGTCGTGAGTCACATGGGTATATTTGAAGAGTTTCGTTGCAAAACGAGATAACCACCGTTTTTTTTAATTGTTCAGAAAACGCGTTTTTTGGTTGTGCATTCCAATTAATTTCAATGCAACTGCAGTTGGTTTGTTTTGTTTTAAAACCTTCATAACATAAAATAGAGCTAAGTAGCACCATAAAACTAATAACATGATAACATAATAATAAACATGTTTTGACAAAAATATAAAAAAATGGATTTATCTCGTTTTGCAACGAAACTCTTCATTTGTAAAAAAAAGCAAAATATTACATTGCATGGGTTAAAATTATTGATTTTTCTTTTATGCCAAAAAATAATAATTCTTTCATTATGTGAAGATTGTGTATCATCAAAATATTCTGTAAATTTCCCACCATAAATATATAAAAACTTGCAGCGAAATCGTAAACAAAGTTGGCCAGAAACTCGGCTACAAACTTGCAGTTATTCCTACCTGATCTTTAGGGATTTTCCATTTCAGTTTGGTTTCCATTCAAGCTTACAATTTCCCAATTTAGTCCACAAGGTCATTACAGTGATAAACCAGTAGAGAGCGCTAAAACAAATTTTTTTATTTGTAAATGTGTCGTCCAGGGTCACAAATAAGATTTTCAAACAGAAATCAGGGGCTCTTGCGCATCAAAAAAAAAAAAAACCCACCGTAGATCTTTTGTGCAACCTAAAAACGACCCATATTCAGTCCCTCCAGAAAAACGCGATTGTGCGATTGCGCGATATATTGCATAATCAGCCAAAGTCCGCATATTTATGCGTGGCTGCATTTTTTCCAAATACGATGCACTTTCGCCGCATTAATTACATATTTACGCGCACAAAATATGCGGGCTCGCATGATTTCATAATCTCCGCATTTTCGTAGCAAAAAGTCACATATATATTAGCAAAAAGTTGAAAAATGTTGCATATACTTCTCAAAAGCCCAGCCGTGTCCTCTATTGCCATGGGAACGTTATGAAGTGACGTGATTATGTGACGTAAACATCATTGCAGTTTTTGCAAGTTCCGCAATTTTCGCAAATTCCCGCAATTCCATCGCATAAATTGCATAAATATCCCGCATATTCCATCGCATTTTTTAAGAAAACGTGCCGCAAAATCGAGGATTTTTGCCCGCAACAATCACAAAAAAACTCTGCGTTTTTCTGGAAGGACTGCATATTGACATTTTTAAAAATAAGCGCCCTCTAGTGCCATCTTCATACATGATCTCTTACCCAATTTTTCCAATATTTAATTCACAAAATCTGCTTTTAAAATTTGCGCATTTGGCAGACACTTCAGAAAAGTGACTTATAGTGCATTTAACGTTTACTTTTTATATATATGCTGTACATGTTCACTGAGATTGAACCTGTGATGTTTGCGGTGCTAACTCTAGGCTCTACCAACTGCATTTTCCTATTGCCGTTCTGATGAAACCCCACAGAGCATTAAAGCGAAAGTTTCTGTGGCATCGCAGTACCGTCACCATTATCAACGCATACCAAAAAGCCACTAGGTCTGAACTATCATAACTTCACATTTCATTCACCTTCACAGTTTCTGCTCAACCAGCTGTATCCTTCACCAGTGGCGGCCGGTGACTTCTTTTTTTGAGGGGACATGATGCGAAGCTCATCAAATTATGTATTTTATCCCGTCATGTGTGTGGCTTGTCATGTCGAAAAATGATAAAAGAGACGCTCACGTTTGCCAGATACTTGCTTAGTCTCATGTGTAATCAGAGTTTACTGTTAAGGGAGTGTCTTGCGAGTATTTTGTGACCACTAGTGTCTCTTTTATCATAAACCCTTTTGACACGTGTGCAGCAGCCACGTATTTTGACATGATGCATGATGCACAAAGGTTCACACATGATGCATTGAACACACGCGCCCTTCTGAAGAGAAGTCACCGGCCGCCACTGTTCGGGAATCAGCAAAAAACATATATTTTCACCTCTCGTGTTATTGCTTTCTTAGGATAAAAAGATTAATTGTTTTCCTCACTTTTGGAAGTGTATAAATGCGTCTCTTATATGCTTGAATCGCTTCCATTAATAAAAGGAAAGTCTCATGAATTTTAACATTTTGGGTGAACTGTTCCTTTGAGATTAGCTAATACCATGAAATTTATGTGAAATGTATTTAACTTTTTTTAAACTAATGTTCTCAAGTTTGACGACCAACACTATTTTAATGCTCACAGGCACATCCAGTACACACACACACACACAGACACTCAATTTCTCTTCATCTCCCTCTCCCTCCCTCTGTAGTTCATGATGGATAGATTGTCTATTGTGGTGGAGTTCTGATTACTAAAGGGAGTTATTGTTGTGTCTCTTTGCGGCCCTCAGCCTGTGAAAGCTCCCCATTGTTCAGAGGGTCTCTCTCTCCCCCTCTGCCCACTTTACTGTGATAATGCAGGCCACGGCAAGCAATATCTATCTGGCCCTTTTATATTACAGAAACATACCAGCTGCTGGATTGTCATATTTAATTTTCGAGCTGGTTTGCGTGCAATCAGTCTGAGAAGGCAGTATAAAGAGAGTAATATTACAGAGCTGTCATTGTGAGTTTGCTTTGATCGTCAATCTTTTTTAATTCATATTATGTTCGCGAGTGTCTGTTTTCTATATGAAGATGGCAACGTTACAGTCATATTTATTAAAGCATATAATGTTCCATCACATTTGTCTTTCCTTTGCAGCAGCGTAAATAGTGGTGCAAATTTCCATGATGTCTTGGTTTATGCCATCCCGTCCCGAGGATCAGCCCATTTCAGTAAATCATTCTCCTGCATTTTCCACTCTGTGCAAGTGTGAACCCTGTGTGATTAATGTGACTTGAATTCACATTAAGCTATGCAGATGCAGTAAATCAATAGGGAAAAAGCTAAGACACGAAGCGACTTACAATGCATTCAAGCTTTACTTTTTATCAGCATTGTGTTCAATAAACCCCTGATCTTTGGGTTGCTAACACAATGCTCTATACCAGTTGACAGAGCTGGGTAGTAATCGATTACATGTAATCTGGATTACGTAATCAGATTCCAGAAATCAAGTACTTGTAATTGGATTAAACTACATTTTAAAATACTCATAAGCAGACTACTGTTACTTTTTTATAGATTACATAATTACTTATTATTCACACTATGGCAGTATGATGTTCACAATTTTGTAAAAAATTTTTTTTACATTTTTCATAATAAATTTACCTACCGCTTATGTTAGACAAGATGCAAAATGAAGCAGCACTCAGCGTTTGAACACTGGATGCAAAGACGTTGATTTGGGTAGGGACGCTAGGGACATGTCCCCACCAATATCCAGGAAACACTGAATTGTCCGTAGCAATAATTTTGACCAAACAATGAATCTATTATAACCACTCATGTCCGTTTGTTTTTTATGTATTACTTATTTTATTTAAAATAAAACCGATCTGGAGGAGATATTTTGGTTCAGTTTTTAACTTGCCATGTCAGATTTTTTACTGGCATCACAAAAAAGTTACAATTAACCAAAAATAATAAATAAAATAGAATTATTGTATAGACGGTTTCAGCAGTAACTAGCAACTAGTCAGACCATTAAAGAACGAAACGAAAAAATGAAAACGGAAGTAAAGTTTGGATCCAGACGTGTATCACGTGCGTCCGATGAAACGGTCTATATTTGTTGTTTTTGGCCTGTAACTGGGTGTATAGACATCATTTCATTTTTAAAGAAACTCGCTGTTTAAAGAAACACTTCAGTTTATTTGTGAGGTGAAATTAGCAGTGTTGTTGCAGTGAATTTTGTGAAATTCAATATTGTTTTTTTGCTATTTATCTGTTTTATTTACTTAAAATTAAGTACGTTAACAACGTGGTGTTGTGTGTGACACGTCATTTTACTGTCTGTCAGATTTTGGCTTTACATTGAGGGACACTGAGGTTTTTTATTACAAACAACTAATTTAAATAATAGAAACATTTACTGGTCGATTGAAAAGATTTATTGGCGGATAATAAATAATTAAATAAATAAATCAAATGTAAATATCCGGCAATATATCGGCATCAGCAATATACTGGCCTAGCACTAATCGCAATATTGCCAAAATTCCATTGAACACGAAATTTCCAGGGTTCATGTAAACATGGTCATTGTTTTATTTTTAAAAACTATAAGAGTGATGCAAAACAAATCAAGTCAAATATGAGTACTGGACAACCACCGGCCATCTGAGACGTGGCTTTTGTGGTTAGCATCCACGGTCCTCAAAAATTTTTTAAATGCTAATTTAAAATTTATTTCCCCAACATTTTAGTATTTAAAATCGACATAGATACACAGAACCAGTTTATTAAAAGCGAACAGATTGATGACTTAATCTTATTGCCTTGATTACTTAAAGTGCAGATGGTGGAATAGGAAAAGGATTAAGGCATTAAATCCATGTTTATAAATAGCTGTTTATGTACTGATTAAGTTTATTAAAGTGGGCACAGCGTAAGATATTTCAGTGCCAAAATGTAAAAAAGTATCTGCCGATTTCATCAATGTAAATGTTTTCAGATCACTGTCTTTTGACCAAACATGTTTAAAGAAATCCTGGAATTTACCTCATTGTCCTTATCTTCTCATAGCATAAACTGAATGAGGTCTGACACTAAGCAGAAGTTGAGTAAACAATGCGAATTTTCCTCTCTCACTTAAGAGTCATTCTGTCTGGATTTCCGTTTAGGAAGTGGCTGGAAAATGGCTAAATGACTATTTTCCAGCCACCCGGAGGGGTTCACAGATACTGCTGCAAGATAGATTTGTGTACATGTGTGTTTGTGTTGCTGTAGATGTGTGTCGTTTTGATAAACAGTGTCTTTTAAGGTCAAGGAGAAAGGTGATATTATGAAGTCTCTGAACTGCTACATGTTCAGCTGGGTCACTATCCAAGACCATCTGCTATAAATGCCTTAAGAGGAACGGATGGCGTGTTATTCTTATTACTGGTGTGTCAAGTCTACAGCTTCTGAGCTCAGAGTAAATGAACTGAGAAGGCACTACTGTAACAAAGCAAAGTCACAACTAAGAAGTAATCTAGATATTTAGGGGTAAATAAGGTCACTCGGTCTTTGAGTTGATGCATCAGGATTGTTTGGTGGTCATGAGACATAGGGGTTCTATGCAAATTTGCATTAAATACTGTGCACATACTTAACTGTTACCAAGAAAGTACATACTTAGTGTGTGTACTAAGACAAAGTGTGGCACTATACTCTACAGTAAGACCAGCTAAAGCCAATCTAAGCTAAAGCCAATCTTGGCTGGTTTTAGCTGGTTTCCCAGTCTGGTTTTAGCTGGTTAAGCTGGTGTTAGTAGGCTGGTTTTAGAGGGGTTTTGGACACACCTCTCTAACAAACCTGACTCTCTAACCACTAAGCTAAGACTGCCCCCATGTTTACTAATAACACAAGTACTGTAGTGGTACTCGGGCATAATATTAGTGCTTGTCCATTTAAACCCATCATTTCGCCCTTTCGTGTTTTAACAACTTGCCCATAGATCATCTACTCGAAGTAATCCGGACAGAAGTGAGACAAAGTAGGCAAACGAGACGGATTAAAACACCAGGTGTGAACTAGCCTGATTAAAACCAGACTATTCGTCGGCGCCAATAGCCCTGTGGTTAGTGCGCAGACATATAGCGCCAGTGCGCTCACGGCGACCTGAGTTCGATTCCCGGCTCTGTGGTCCTTTGCCGGTCCTGCTCCCCTATCTCCACCCAACACTTTCCTGTCAACTCTCTACTACACTATCCAAAAATAAAGGCATAAAAGGCCCTAAATACATATTAAAAAAAAAAAAAAAAAAAACAGACTATTCTCAGTAGTAACTGAGTTATGGTCTGGCAAAACTTCATAGACAAATAATTTCCAAAGGGGCATCACCAACGGACGTCTTTCAAATGCCTCTGTGTCCAATTGGATAGACCTAAAACCAATCACAGCGATGAAGGAGATGACGTATGCAGAGCTATATCTGCCGGATCCAATCGGGTTTTAACAAAAAGGAAAAGTTTAAATCGCTTAAAACGCACGCGATAGCTGATTCGAACGAGTGATGTTCCACGGTGGCATCCATTTTTGTAATGTACAAAATCTGCTTCACCATCGTTACGCTGTCGTCATCTTATAAAGCCCGCCCCAACGTTTCTCATTGGTGCCACGATTTCTCTGCATTAGAAATGGGCTTGAATGGCCTCTTTGCCAGACTACTTGCAGAGCAAATCTAAATTTGTCGGAAGTTGTCTGGGTTTTCCCAGGCTAGGTGTGAACAGGAATGTGTCTCTCTCGTCCACTTGTGATCTGATTGACCAAGATGCATCTTAATACCAGGTGTAAACAGCTTCTAAGGCTGGATTTACACTGCAAACCTTGATGCCCAATTTTGTAACCGATTTTTTTTTTTTTTTTTGAGGATCCGCTTACATCATCTTTTAAAAGTGAGTCGTATCCGATGTCTTCATTTACAATAAACACTTGGCAAAACAATTCAAGGTAGGCATATTGAACCGGAACAGCTTAAATCGCAGACAAAATGGTTATACAAGATTATAGTGGAGACATTGTTCTCCATTGCAGTGCTAAGAAGAGTCATGTGATTGCGGGTGGTGTCTACCTGAGTTGACGTCATTTGCCAATGCCGCATTTTCAATTACTCACGACACGTCTTGACATGGGAATATCCAATCTGTCCGCTTACATTGCAAATGCATGTATCCGAATCATATGCTATTTATTTCCACGTATGAATGAGGCTTAAAAATCGATCGTAAGGGGAAAAAAATTGAGTCACTTAAAAAACGTACAATGTAAATGCAGCCTAAGGGCTCAGTCACACCAAAAGCGTTTATGGCAGTTGCAGGCGCCTTTTTTGAATGATATTCTATGGGCAGGGCGCGTTTGCGCGCTGTTTATGCGCGCCGAGCGCCTTGCGGTTTTCTGCCGCCTGCCGCGCACGCGTTTTTGAAGGAGCGCTGAGAGCGGAGGAGCGCCTGACGTCATTCGCGTCTTCCATTGTCCAATCGAATGAGGGGAGAGGCGGGCCTTACGTTGTGGCGAGGGAAGTTTACAGTTGCTTTGAAGAACCGGACTCCACTCGCTCACTCTCTCCTGCGTGTTTGTGCTCCTCTTATCCTCAAACAAGGTCAGAGCAAGCGCCCTCTTTTTAAAGTTTCTGCTAATATGACAGTTAACAGCAAAAGAGCGCTCACGCTTCAATATTTGATTGACAAGACAGCTGACTCGGTGGTTGCTTAGCAATATGAAAAGCCGCGCTGCACTGCTCTTTTTTAAAAAAGGCAGTGCGTCGCGCCTTGCGTTTGCAAGCGTTTAAAGCGCTTTTGGTGTGACTGAGCCCTAATACTATTCTTAATGTTAATAGCTCCATCATTGTTTAAAAATATTTTGCACAGTCCTTTGGTGACATCAACTGCCATAAACAATGTCTTCTTAAAAACAAGCAACTTCTTGGTTTTTGATACTGATGAATCAAACACATTTGGCCAGTGATGTTCATTAAGTAGTAATAAGATCACATTTATTCTACAGTATGTTGTCTTTAAAGGGATAGTTTCCCAAAAATGAAAATTTAGTCTTCATTTACCCTCAAGTTGTTACAAGCTAATAATATAAATGTAGTATAAATAGTATAGATTTTTTTCTTCTGAAAAGACAAAGGAAGATATTTTTAGCAATTTTCGATCAGAAGCCCCATTGACTTTCATAGTAGAAAAAAAGAATACTGTATGGAAGTCAATGGGGCGTCTGATTGAAAAAGTTATCATTTTTGGGTGAACTCTTCAAGGGAGGCATTCAAACAAACTTAACAGTAAACTAAATACATCTGATGGACTCGGATGTGTCAAGAACACGATCAAATACTGTGTAACACCAGCTCATACACGAGTACAAGCATGTTCAGATCAGGCATCAATTTTGTAGTCTCCAGTTTGGTCATGAATCTGTTCTGTGCTTGATGTTTGGCCTGTTTTTGCCTATCCAACATTGGCTACGCATATAACCACAGCAGCTGCAGTCTGGCCTTAAAATACTCACCGTAAGGAATGTGACATAGGGCGAGCCAACAACTGCCACTCAGAAATGCACTCTCAGGACACAACTTAAATGTAGATGGATGTATAATTGAGGATTTTGTGTTTGTGCACCTCTAGATCTGTAAATTTGCTACCAGGATGATGGCATCAAGATCCTTATAGCGGTTTCGCAAATAGTGCTGAAGTTTCGTGAGGTGCTAAAGAGTTGTTAGGATAGGCTCTCTCTGGTCTAAATTTGAGCCTGTGCTTGGGTCTACAGTAGTCCAGATTCATTTGAGTTTAAATAGGATGTTCTTCTGTTTTAAGCACATCTATATGAGAAAAGTGAGAGGTGTTATCTCTTCTTTTGTCCTTTCTAAGTTTGATTAATAGACATGCTGGCTGGCTGGATCTATGTGACCTTATTTACACTGCATTTCATATTACTAAATTGTCTGGAGAGCTAGCGGCAAATATAATCTCTTTGATGTGGATCGAATGTCATGAATGCCCATTGAGAACCACATATTATTGTGCTCCTTGTGGTTAAATTATGCATGTTTACGTTTAAATATAACACCGTGGATCTATGTGTTGAAGCAGTGTTATTCCCTCCGGATGGGTTTTGAGTGATGCTTTAATCTTCTAGCATGTGGAGGAGAGGTGGTAGCTTCTGGGATTATCGATTGTGCGTGTTTGTGTTTTTGTCATCTTCAACATTTGCTGGTGAAGGTGTTTTTAGTCGCATAGACAGAAAAGTATATCTTGTATTTATACGTTCTTTAGCAAAAAAAAAAAACATCAACCCCTAAAAATAACAAAGGCAAGAATTGTGAATATATTATAGGGCTACACAATATTAAAGAAAATGTGATGTGCAATAACTCGCTAAATAATGCGATATACAATATGTGACCCAAAAAATACATTGCATGGGTCAAAATTATCGATTATTGTTTTATGCAAAAAATCTTTGATATTATGTATAGATCATGTAATTAATATATTTAGCATTTTACTGTAAATGTATCAAAACTATTTCTGTGAGTGGATGCAGTAAAATCAGAATCAAAATTGGCCAGAACCTGGCCTACAAACTTTGCGTTGCTACCCATTCCTTGGGAATTTCCTATTCAAGTTTGGTTTTTATGTAAAAGGTTACAAATTCCCCCATTTAGTCAACAATGTCATTACAGCGGTAAGCCAGTAGGGCGTTAAAAAACATTTTAATTGGTAATATGTGTCATAAGGACTTCATTTGAACTTTAAATGTGATTTTTTCAAAATTTTTATTTTTTGCACTCTCAAGTTCCAGATTTTCAAATCGTTGTATCTCAGAAAAATGTATTGTTCTATTTTGTTATTTTGCTAATAAATTATGGTATACTATAAAACATACTTGTTACTGTTTATCTTTTTTCTATTCTTAAAGGTGCCGAAGATTGGAACATTTTATTTACCTATAATATGCATAGATGAATAATAAGAGTTCTGTATATGGTAATGACATATCGTGAGCGTCAAACACGATTGTTTTCTTCTCCTTATGTAAACCTTGTGAATGCAAAAGACCGCTGGAAAACAGGGCTAAAGTATCTCATTGTAACACCAACTGTGATGTTACAGTCGAAATGTACGCACGCAACATTAAAGGGACACCATGAAACTTTTTGGCCACTAGGGGGTGCTAGACACTTATTTTTCACTTCTAGCGCCCCTAGAGCCCACAAGCGCCGCAGCACTGTCGCAAAGGAAAGGAACTGGCCAACCTTAAAACTAAACTAAAAACTAAACATTTAAAATGCTAAACGATCAACATTTTGAGACAACAGGGAGAAACGCAGTCATTTTACAACTTTCTGATGAGGAACTCGTCGTGGCAGAAGCCATTTCTCAATCTGAAGGTTGCAGCCTCCGGATGTCGTATTTCTAAGCTGTATACGTCATCAAGACTGTCTTATTTCACAATATTAACAATTACAAAGTTGACTATTATACTTAGTTAATCGTAAATTGTTGCAGTATGCTTATGACTTGCGAATGTAATGCTCAGTTTACCTTAATAACCCAGGCTTGATGACGTGTGCAGCCTGCATATTTGACCTCCGGAGGCTGCAGCCTTCCAATTCAGAAACGACCAGACGTATTTCCTTGCCTTTTTCCAAACAAATATTGTTGCATCCTCTCTCTCTCCCTCGCCACCAGGATTTTCCGCAATGGCGCTCGTTATTCCTCTTTTTTGTGTGAAAATCGCTCCAAATCCAAGTAAACCGATGCGTTTAGGTCTGCCGCTTTTTAATATGTCACGCGAGTGACGGCGGAACGCAGCAAATGAGGAAGAGAGAAGAGAGAAACGCTCGGATCTGATAGGTGAATGAATAGGGTTTGGTTTTACACTGTGAGCAAGTTTGAGTGCTATAGCATCCTGGATTGTAATGTAAATATCATAGACACAGTAAAAGAAAAGTAAATACGTGAACACAGCATCTGAATACAGGGAACTATATGCAATATAATCGCCGTAATTTATAAAGAACATCGCATTTATGTATGAATCAACAGTTTATATAAAAAATTGCCTTAAAGGGGAATCGAACCCGGGTCGCCCGTGTCATAGGTCCGTGACACTAAAGACTGTGCCACAGAGTCACATAATAGAAACTGCTCTCTACACTCCTTAAGTAGCCTCCAGCAAAATTCACGTTAAAAACAAATTGTGTGGAGGGAGTGACGTATGCCGTAAAGCAGTTGAATTTTGTAGTTTTTTTTTGTGCTCTGGTTACTACCAGAAACCCTAAGTTTTAAAATACGAGTAAAAGTGATACAGACCCCGTCAGGCTATGGTAGACATGTCATTCAACCTATTTAAAGTCGATGTACTATCACAAGGGTCTTGAAAATTTATTATGAAGGTTGAAAAGTTACATGGTGTCACTTTAAATTACACATTAAATTAAGTACAATGTTGTTACAATGCTTAAAACCACAGTTGTTCGTTGCTCATGAAATAGCGCTATATGCTAGTTAATGCTATATGCTAGGATTTACATTGAAGCTTACAATTCAGAAACGTCCATTAACAATATCCAAACAATTGATTATTCCTTAAATTCTTGTCTGTACAGGCTCAAACATAATGTCTGTGTGGAAAGGAGCTGCTCTATGAAACAGCCAATCAGAGCAGAGCTTAACATTATTATTCATGACCCTTTCAAATAAGGTAATAATAGACCATTTAATTCTAAAGCCAAATAGGGTTGTAAATAGACATGTAAAACTATCTCTGGATTTTTTTACACTTAATAATGCCACATGCCTTCTATGTAGATATAAGAGAACAATTGAACATATTATTTCAACAACAAAGCCTCATCTGTTTGCCTCTAAGATACATTTTCATTGGTCCGAAGTGCAGATTTTGCAACAATGGTTAATGTGTCACAGGCACAAAAACATATGATCAACAGAACACTCCCACAATCCAGCTGTCAAAAAATGCCCAAAAATGGTTCCAAGCTGTCACTGGGACAGTACCCTTTAAAAATGTCCTAATATGTACAATTTAGGTACACATATATACATGAAGCTTGTTGTTTTGGCCAGATTGCGATCTGAATGTTTTCTGTATCGCCCATCACTGCATGATTTCAGCTCAGCCATCAGTACGAATGGTCTTCAGAGTCCTGACTGGCGGTGCGAATGCAACCGGGGAAATGGTACTGGGGAATATTAAGTTCTCGGGAATTCTTCCCGGTACTCTTTTGGTAATTAATACCCGAACCATAAGCGGTGTGAAAGCCCCGACCTTGCATGTTTATAGAAAGTATACCATAGATGTCCCAGAGAAGGCACAGATTTAAAAGGTTTACAAGAGGTTTTGAGTTTTTGTTTAAGGTTTCTCTGTGACATTTCATTGCATAACTTAGGGGGCGTGCACACCAACGCTTTCACGCCCGCGGCTGGCGCATGTTTCCAATTGTTTTCAATGGAAGCTCAGCGTTTTTTAAATAAGCCAGCAGCTAGCGGTTTTCTTCCACGCTGAAAACCGGCGCCGGCGTTGTCCAGGCGTTTTCAGTCGCGTTTAAAAGTTTTGGTGTACACAACCCCTTAGGGTCATTTGACAAACCCTTAGGGGTTGTGCACACCAAAACTTTTAAACGCGGCTGAAAACGCCTGAACAAAGCCGAATGCCAGCTCTTTTTCAGCTGAGTGCCAGCTTTCTTCAGCTAAGCGCTTTGGTAGCTCTGATACGTCAGCTGTGAGACGGTTGGTTGCTGTGATACTTGTCCCGCCCCTCCTCCACTGTGATTGGATGGCCGCGTGAGAACTGACATTGACGAGCGGAGCTTTTTACCCAAAGTTGAATATTTTTCGGAAAAACCGCTAGCTGCTTGTTCATTTGAAAAACGCAGAGTTTCCATTGGAATCAATTGAAAACATGCGCTGGCCGCGGGCGTAAAAGCTTTGGTGTGCACTCCCCTTACAATTTGTCTTTGGGACACCATCTTTGTTAAAACAATGGGTTTGTGGTGTAAACTCCTGTAAAAGCTTTCAGTGTTCATCTTGTACCCTACTACGGTCTCCAGAGTGGTCATTTATTTTAATAAGATGCTAATGGGGGTAATGTAGGCCAAATATTTTTCTTTTACTGCAGTAGTATGTATTGCAGAAAGTACTTATAATGAATAACAAGTTTCTCTCTTGTCAGAAACTCTAGTGTGAATCTCTCCACCACAAAATGCTATCTTCTCCATTTTCCTCTTCCTCTAGACTTTTTGGATTAAACACGTCGAGTAATGGAGTGTTGTTTATTATAGACACACAAATCATAAGGTTTACTAATTGGCCCACAATGCTTTAAAAAAAAAACAACCAGTGAGTGGAGAAAAGGACTGAATTAATATTTGTATGCACAAGATGGTATCCATCCAGTTTAAATGTGGAGATATTGAGTCAGCACTACAAACACATATCAAAATGTTGTTTATCAGCCCATGCTCACTTTGGCAGATATGATGGGCTGAACTTCAAAAGCTTTTGAGCACTTGGATCTGTTATTTGTGTAGCCAAATGGGATCTGGATCACTAAAATACAGCCATCACTCCAGTGAGGTGTGCATCATGGATGCATGCTTGCTGCATATCAATGATGCTACACTCCCATAGAAAAAAAATGTTTGATGCCTTATGATGGACTGCCAGATCCAAGCAGATAGAGAAGAGAAGAGCTCAAATGCAGAAGCTGCTAAATGCCACCTCCATTAAATATGAGATAATGATATTGCCCAAATGCTCTGCACATATTATACGTTTGTCGAATACTTTTGCTTCAAATGCGCTTAATTCCGGCTTCAGTCCATTTAGAAATACAGATTTGTTGGCAGAATCCTTTAAATGCCACGTCGATTTTTAAGCAAATTGCTATAAGTGCACACCTGCACAGAAGAAAATTGGATGCATGGCAACAGCACGCATATGAGTTTTTTACATAGGTGATTTTCGTAATATATTAAGATATTAATCAAATTTTTGAGCCTTTTACCTTTATTTAAGAAGACTTTATTAGAAGATGTACTTCCTACCAAATTTCTTACTGTAAATACCAATGAAATAACAAAAGTGACATTTGGGAAAATATGGCATTTTAATGACTGACTAATAACCTTTTCATTGCCATTAAAGTCAAATCACTCAACCCATAAGAGTCTGATTTTTCGTTGTGTTCCGGTATAACTCCGCGTTAGAGCATTGCATTAGTAGCACAAAGGTCAGGGATTCGAACCCAGGGAACACATACTGATAAAAAATTTATACCTAATGCACTGTCAGTCACTTTGGATAAAAATGTCTGCTGAATGTGTAAATGTAAATGCATCTGAGCTCTTCATTTATTAATTGTGTTTGCGAAGGCATGTATCACTGTGTCTCTTGCATATATTTAAGGTTAGGGATGTGAACAAACCCACCACTTGTGCTACAGACATAACTGTGATGGTACTTATGCAAGACATTGGACTTAAATCGCCCACAACACCTTCTTGATGCCCACAAAACCTTGCTTTGCATAAGCAAACACCACATGCATTTACTTCTGTAAAATAGGCTGAATTATTTTATGAGCTTTAATGGTGCACATTTAATTACCATTATTTCTTCATCTGTTTAATGGCCAAATATGCAGCTGTCCCTTTTTATATCTTTCTCCCTCCCTCTCAGTTTTAAAGCCTGTATAACCTCAAGATTCAAGATTTTTATTTGTCTCACACACAGTTATATGGGTATACAACTAGCCAACCCTGAAATCTGGCCAACCCTACAGACAAAAAAAATAATAAAAAATTAGTGCTTAGCAAAGATTAATCGCGATTAATAAAAAAATAAAAAAATAAATATATATATATATATATATACATACATTTTTTTATATTTCATATGATATATAAATAGAAAAAAATTATATATAAATAAAAAAATTCTGAAATGAATATATGTGTACGTGGTTAAATATACATAATAATTACACATAGTACACATACTAGGTTATGCACAAAAATCTCTTTTATTTTGTATGCTATTAATCTTTGCCCAGCACTACTAAAAATTTAACCTATTTGAATATGCGCATCTCTGAGCATTGTGAATTAACTAACCCAGTTAAAAGCTTTGTTCTCCCTAATGTTGACACGATTATTTCTTTTATACTGATCTTGCCAGCATATTATACAGGAATAGGCACTTATTAAAGCGTCTGCCTCTGCCAAAGATATGCAAATATTGCTAGGAAGTAGGCGTTCGACTCAGTGCAGGCCATAACCTACATTAAACCTAATACACCCATCCTCCAAAGCCCATTGGTTGTGAAAATGGTGGGCTTATTGTGTTTGGCAAAGAGGTGTGAGACTGATGTTTTACATGTTTTCTTGGTTTAATCCTAAATGGGGCCTCGCAATGATCACTTATCGTAAGACACTTAACCTTAGATTAGACTTAAAGGAAAAGACTACCATTTTTCAATATTTTACTATGTCCTTACCTCAACTTAGACGAATTAATACATACCTATCTTTTTTTAATGCGTGCACTTTTAATCTTTTGACAGCAACTCGTGAATGTGTTAGCATTTAGCCTAGCCCCATTAATTCCTATGGCTCCAAACAGGGATGAATTTAGAAGCCACCAAACACTTCCATGTTTTCCCTATTTAAAGATTGTAACATGAGTAGTTAAACAAGTAAGTATGGTTGCACAAAATAAAACTTTTTTTTTGGAGCCATAGGAATTAATGGGGCTAGGCTAAATGCTAACACATTCAAGAAGTGCTGTACAAAGATTAAAAGTGCATGCATTATATAAAGATAGGTATGTATTAATTTGTCTAAGTTAAGGTAAACTTAGTAAAATATTGAAAAACGGTGGTGTTTTCCTTTAACCTTAGAGTTAGTATACTGTAAGACACTTCCACATGGCTCACAAGATTTCCACTGGGATCAGTTTTTGGGTTTGATGTGCAAATTGAGAAATGACGCAACTACGATTTAACTTTCAGACGAAGGAGTCGTCATGCATTGCAGCACCTGACTTCATAAACGCAGCCTGCTGTCTCGGTTACAGCGAGATGCCTGCAGATTGAAGAGTTATTGCTTTTTACAGGCGGTATATTTATTCCATAATTTCCCAGACGTTCTTGTTTACCCCTAAGGAGATGTTCAGATGGGCGATAAAACAGGATTTCATTTCTTCACCCACTGCATGGATTGATTCTAAGGTCATCTGTTTGTGATTCGATTATACTTGAAGGAGTACTTATTTCATCTGTTTTTCACCGTTGTATCTGAGAGTGGTGAATCTGGCCTCTTCATCATTCTTATCTTTCACTATATTATGCCTCTGTCTGTGTTACACTGTCTATGCGTGTGTTTATCGTAGCTCTGCATTCTTGAGTATTAAATAAAATGAAGAATGAATGGGAAACTTAATGGAATGAAACGTAATGGTACTGCATCAGCAGACAACATAATTGTGATAAACTGTTAAAGTGAGCTAATAGATCCTAGCTAACTGAAGATCCTGGCATTTTTCCAGTGCAGAGAATAAGTTGGTGGTTTTCTGTCTGGCCTGCACAACCATTCACTTTTATGTTTTAATGATTTCAGTACAACCTGCTCTTACAAGGCACATAGCAAACTGTTGTTGGTTGCTTTACATCTTAGTCAAGTTTTCAACTGAAACCTGGAAAGTTTTTATGTGGTTTGGTTGTTTGTTTACAAGACAAATGTTTTTTGGGGTAATGAAAATGCAAACGTTTGAAGACAGGTTTCAAATGCTTTTTTTGTACATTTTGTGTAAACTATATGAAAACGCGAGTTTGAGATAACAGTAGGTGCGTTTCCATTACAGATTTGCGCAAAACTTTGACGGTATTTTCAAAATGTCAACAAAAAACTTTTGCAAAATGATGACTTTCCATCAAGCGTAGTAGTTATGCGACCAAAACGTAATTTTGTTCACTCGTGATTGTGTTCGGCCTCATTCGTTGCCACGCAGACCAACATGCGTATGACATCAAAATTGCGCGAGAGCGATTTGAAAGCATACAGAGCAGTCGACTCTTGAATCGCTGTTGCAGTCTTTTGATGTCATGCGGTTGTGGGTTCTTGCGATGCCACATGTTGGCCACACCTCCTCTGTCTTGTCCTTCAATCAAAAGGCTTTTTTGACTTCTTGTGGCGCTGCAAGAACCGACATCCGGATGACATCACAGTACCACGAGAGCTATTCGACCCTAGACTCCTCTGTATGATTTCTCGAATCATTCACGTGGTATTTTGATGTCATCCGCCTGTCGGTTTTTGAAGTCGAACAAGCCTATTCATACTTGCGCCATATTTAAAGAATGATTGACTTTTACGCATATCAGGTGACCCGTAAATGCGAAAAAAGTGTTTCCATTGCAGTTTTGCGATATATTTCTTGTTTGAATTTCCAGAAAAAACACCTTACCCGAGCATAAAAACTTTTTTGGGATATATGAGAGTTTATACGAAATTGCCGTGTTTCCATTGGGCGCATTTTCAATTCGCTAACACATGCGCACAATTCGCTATCGTGCGCATATGTTTCTTCAGTCTATAGGGATGCGCGAGTATAACTTAAACAACAGTTTCTATTTTTTTCTATTTTTCTTCATCTAAGGACGAAGTATGGCTCATTTTTTACGCATACACAATGGTCCGTGTACAATACACGTGACGCAATTTTCATCATCAGAAGAGTGCGCCCGCCGCGTACTGGGATTTTTGAAACCCCACATACATTGAATAAGTGGAGGTCGCGCATGCGCAAACAGGAGAATAAAGTATGTAGCCGCAATGCGCATTCGTTAAACGTCTGCTTTGCAATGCTGTGCATTTAACGGTCTACGAGACCATAACAAATGTTGTAGACTGCAATGCTGTAGGTCCAAGTATAGCAGTGCTTAAATATATGCTCTGCTCTGCCTATGAACCCAGCTTAAATAAGACCTGAACATAGCCCTTATTATGAGATGACTTAAAGTATGTTAAGGCACCTACAGTACGTATTGGCTTACATCATTTCATCTTGGTGCTAATGTTCCTATTCATGTCTGCTGGATCTGATTAGGAGAATATAATTATTTCTGCACCAAAGCTGTTTGTGTATGCCGAACTGCTGGTACTTTTTTTAACCCCCCAAATAAAAAAAGAAAACTGTGTGCTTACAATTTTATTTTTATTTGTGTGAAACATATAGGGGATTGTCTGTTATTTGAATTGGACTGTTCCTAATTTTGTCAATCTCTCTTGTACCCTCTCAGGTGTCCGTGGTTAACCAAGGCTATCTCCCCTGTTGTGCCTCTATACAATGGCATCGTCTTCCTCTTTGTGCTGGCCAACTTCAGCATGGCCACCTTCATGGATCCAGGAGTCTTCCCCAGAGGTGTGGTCTGGTTATGCTTAGGGTTTTCCAATTCAGTCGTCTTTTCAAATATCTGAAGATTAGACGTACAACAGTGGGTAAAGGATTACTATATCTAGGAAACTGCTTTCCCCTGTCTAGGCTTTCGGATTATAGTACATCAAATTATCGTTGCGTCATCTGTTATTGCAGAAAATACATAAGCAAGTCACACACAAATAATGTTCTTGTGAATTTGTTTTGCAGCGGACGAAGACGAAGATAAAGACGACGATTTCCGTGCTCCGCTTTACAAAAACGTGGAGATAAAGGGCATTCAAGTGCGAATGAAATGGTGCGCCACGTGCCATTTCTACAGACCTCCACGCTGCTCGCATTGCAGTGTGTGCGACAACTGTGTAGAGGTGATACACACGGCATTCTTCTTGTAAACAAAACGATCATAAATGCGCTCACACACTCACGCCTTTCTTCTCTCTGTAGGAGTTTGACCACCACTGCCCGTGGGTGAACAACTGCATCGGTCGGAGGAATTATCGATATTTCTTTTTGTTCCTGTTGTCTCTTAGTGTTCACATGGTGGGCGTGTTTTCCTTCGGCCTGCTGTTTGTGTTACACCACCTGGAAAATTTAAGTGCGCTCCACACAACTGTAACGTATCCTTCCACTACAAGAAGTAGTTTCACAATGACACTGATATGTTTATAAGCCTTTTTCATCAGGCTGGTATGTTTAGGTTCAGTAATTTTACTTTAAAGGTGCATTGTGTAACTTTTAGAAGGATCTCTTGACAGAAATGCAATATAATATACATAACTATATTATCAGTGGTGTATTAAGACCCTAGAAAATAAACTGTATTGTTTTTATTACCTTAAAATGAACTGTTTTTATCTACATCATGGGTCCCCTTAAATAGAAGTTGCCATTTTGTGCCATCATGTTTCTACAGTAGCCCAAATAGGGCATACGCACCAAACGCGAATTTAACGATTTGCGCCAGTAGATTACAATACAAAGTCAATGCAAAGACGCGAATAGACATGAACACGAGCGGGTAGAGCAAATGACGCGAATTGGGCAGTGATTGCCGCGAAAATGCACTATTTGCCTCAAACGGGTCTTTGCACAAGTAAAAATATTCAAATCAAGCAAAAAATTTGCATGACACGAAGTTAAATCCCGTGAATAATCTAGATCAAGGAATGCGATGCTTCACATTTAGTGTGTAGGCAGCATAACGCAAATTCAACAAATTCAAATTCAAAGAGCAAATGATGCGAATTGGGCGGTGATTGCCGCGAAAACACACTATTCTTCTCAAACACATCTTTGCGCAAGTAATAATATTCAAATCAAGCAAAGAATTCGCATGACACAGTTAAATCCAGCAACTAATCTAATGCGAATTTAACGATTTGCACGTGTAGATTACAATACAAAGTCAATGCAAAGACACGAATAGACGTGAACATGTGTGGGGGGGATGCATATGGCGCAAATTGGGCGGTGATTACCACGAGAATGCGCAAGTCGCCTCAAACATTTTTGAATGAAAAATTTGCATAACACTAAGTTGAATCCCGCGAGTAATCTAAAGCGAGGAACGCGATGCTTCACGTTTGGTGTGTACGCAGCATAATGCCAATTTAATGATTTGCGCATGTAGATTACAATACAAAGTCAATGCAAAGACAAACATAGATGCAAACATGCGTGGGGGGATGCAAATGACACGAATTGGGTGGTGATTGCCGCGAGAATGCGCTATTTGCTTCAAATATTCAACTCAAGCGAAAGATTAGTATGACACAAAGTTAAATCCCGCGAGTAATCTAGAGCGAGGAACGCTATGCTTTGCGCTAGGGATGAACCGAAATGAAAATTCTTGTCCGAAAACCGAAAAAGAGGAATTCAAGGCCGAAAACCAAAACCGAAACACCTAAATAAATTATTATGCCAATTATTAGTACAAATGCATTTATGGCTATCACTGTGTACTAACTTTACTAGGGGTGTGTGATGGATCACAAAACTCACGGTTCCGATCACATTACAGTTTTTGAGGCACGGATCGGATTATTTTTCAGATCAGCAAAAGGGGGGTGGGGAAAATTGCAAACATTTATAAAAAAGAACAAAGTTGCACATTAATAAGGGCTTGAGGGCACTTAAACGCGCGCGCACACAGAGACCGCAGGTCGCGGTTTCTGTTTGCGTCATCACAACATTTCGGCCATATTGTTTCGGTGATAAAAGTATTTCGACTCTTGGGCCATTTTCGGCCAAAAATTTTCGGTGGCTGAATATTCGGTGCATACCTACTTTGCGCATTTAACGGCAATGAAAAGATTATTAATGCATGCATAGTAGATAGTTGCAAAATCACTAAAGATGCAAATGATGAAAGTTAAATGTAAAAATAAAGAAACGTAACCACACATTAGGGGGCGCTTTGATGCATGTGGCTGCCACGTTCGTGTTGCATTCAGGTCTAAGTACTCACAACGTATCCAAGTTTAAATGTGATCCATGGTCGTATCCCAATCCTATCTATCTCCAATCACTTTTCACTGTCCTTTCTAAATAAAGGGGAAAGGTTAAAACATTCGGTCAGTATCCTTATATATTCGTTTAAACCCCCTTATCCAGGTAAAGGACTCTTGCAGCTCGACAATTAAAATCCGACTCATACGCACGGCAGCGTTCATCCGATTCTTCTTTCGTGCACTTAGAGGTATTTGCTGAAGAAGGGACATTTGGGATTCTGCAAATGTATTTCTGAATGTCCTGAGGCTGAGATTAAGTGGTTTTGAAGCGAAAGTGTTTGATGAACATTAAAGCAACACCAAGGAGTTTTTTTACCTTAAAATAACGTTTACAAAAAAAATGGTTCATCCACTCGAAACAGGGTGAACGGCACTTTCACATTCGCTTTGCAGCCCTCTATCGGCCAAAACCGCCTTAAAGAAGTTTCCAACCGTCGGGTCACGGTTCTGTAGTTCGAGTGAAAACTACAAAACTTGCTTTACGGCACACACACACACACACACATACTAAAAATGGCGGCAGCAGGTAGCAGCTTGGCAGGTGCTGATACTCTTCCTTTTCTAAAGACATCCAGAAAACCGCCTGATTTAATATCTGCCCCTAAAACCTGGAATTTCTGGCCATTAAAGCAAATCAAAGCCAAGGCGTTAAATGTGCTTATTGTATCGCTCTACTTGACTACGATCGTTACTATGCAAATGTGTGGAAACTGGTCTGCTGCCAGTGAACGATCAATCTCACAAGCAGGTGGTACAACCAAGCCTGCTACATCCCTCGACTCGTGGAGCCAGTATGTCATCTTCTCCAAAGTTCTTGATGATGGGCGTGCGAATGCTCCAAACAAGAAATACAAGCCAAGAGCGTGGAGAATGGCTCAAAAAAACAGTCTATCGGGATCGTACAACTTTTCTCTGCATTATTTTACTTTTATGCGGGGATATTCATGTGAACCCAGGGCCGATGGATTTACAACAACCACTGCAGGTGACGGAGACCACTCACACCCCGCATGTTTTCAACACAGCGCAGATGCTATCAGGTACCATTGCTAACATCGCGCATTCACGCATATCTACGTTTACAAATCCATTGCAACAAGGTAACCTTCTGGCATTACACGCGCTTAAGCCAGCAAAGGAAAGTGGTAAATTAAACACTATGCAGACTATAGTTGTCCCAAAACAACATCGGATGAAGTTATTTCAGACAGTAAACCATGCATCGGTCCTATGGAATCCATTGACAAAGCCGAAAGGAATATTCGGAGGACATATTAACATACGTAGCGTAATGTCCAAAACGGAACAATTGGAACATCTACTGTTGGGATCAAATCTACATTACCTGTGTCTTTCTGAGACTTGGATTACAGCTACAACTCCTGTATCGGCATTTTTGATTCCTGGATACAAAGTATACAGACGGGACAGAGGACAGGGCAAAGGGGGCGGGGTCTTGATTTACGTAAAGGACAATATTGACAGTCACCAAGTAGATATTCCAGATAAAACTATAGAGTGTGTTGGTGTCACAATTAAATTATCCCCTCAAATGTCATTTATTATCCTTTGTGTATATAGACCACCACATGCAACGAGTGATTTCTATATTGGTTTAGAAAAAATTCTAAAAACATATGAACAAAAGGAAATATTGCTCATGGGGGATTTTAACATAAATTGGCTTGATAAAGGCAAGAGGAAACACCTAAAAGACACTGCAAACTCAATACAAATGACACAACTGATTAAAAAGCCTACCAGAATAACAAAAACGTCTCAAACTTTGATAGATTTAATATTTTCTAATAAACCAGACAGGGTAATTAAAACATACAACTTAATAACTGGACTGTCTGATCACAACCTTGTTTTAATAGCCAGGAAATTAAATAAATCAAGATACGTAAACAAAGAACAATTAAATAAACAATGCAAAATTTCTTATATTCCTAAAAGAAATCAAGAGCTCCTTAAAAATGATTTAAATGAAATTGAATGGGCATCTATAATTGAGAGAGAAAACTGTGAACATACATGCAACAATATTATAACTGCTTTAAAGAATAAAATTGATAAATATACACAGCTTAAATATAGAAAATCAAACAAAAATAAACTTCCATGGTTTAATGAATCCCTTTGGGATATAATGAAACAGAGAGAGAAAGCTCTCAAGGTTTCTCTTAAAACTAAATTAACCACAGATTATTTTATATATAAATCTTTGCGAAATAAAGTCACCATGTTGCTTCGAAAAGCAAAAGCAAACTTTTTTCTAAACTTACTCAAAGAGGCAAAAGGTAACTGTAAAAATCTGTGGAGGAGTATGGATAAATTATTAGGAAGGGAAAAAATATATCAGGAGCATTTACAGCTCAAAATTAATGGAATAGTTCAAAAAGAGTGCTCTATTCTGGCGAAACATTGCAATGATTATTTCTTGGATTCTACATTAGACCTGGCAGAGACTTTTCCTGAAGTAAACTGCTGCCGTGATGATCATGGGGATGGTAATGCATCTTATTATAGGTTGCAGATTATAGATGAAGACAAAATTTCTAAAATAATAGCAAATTTAAAAAATAGTAAAGCAAAGGATATATTTGGACTAGATACATCATTTTTAAAAGAACATAAAATTATTTTAATTCCTGTATTAACAATAGCTGTGAATCAATCGATAAATGAAAATAAATTTCCTTTGGCTTTGAAAAACGCAGTCGTAAAGCCGATTTTCAAGTCAGGAGACAAGCTCTGTGTATCAAATTATCGACCTATCAGTATCCTACCAGCCATCTCCAAGATCTTTGAGAAGGTGGTGGCAGAGCAGCTAGTGGAGCATCTTGACGATATTGATGCATTGCATCCCTGCCAGTTTGGATTCAGGAAAAGATACTCCACAGAGTCTGCATGCTGCTACTTATTAGAAGACATTAAACCTAGTCTTGATGATGGAGGTGTGGTAGGGGCGGTCTTTCTGGACTTGAGAAAGGCTTTCGATACAGTTAATCACCAGCTTCTCATCAGCAAACTATCTGATTTTTCTCTTGACAAAAATACAATAGCATGGATTCAATCTTATCTTAATGATAGACAACAATGTGTTGAGGTAGATAATACAAAATCACCCTTCAGATCCTGCAGCATCTGAGTGCCACAAGGCTCCATTCTGGGCCCCCTGCTGTTTACTTTATACATAAATGATTTGCCAACTGTGTGTAAAAGTAAAATTATTATGTATGCTGATGACACGGTGCTATATGCACGTGGTAAAACTGCAGAAGAAGTTGCTCAAAAACTGACGGAAGAGATGAAGATATTTTCTTTGTGGCTGAAAAACTCATGCGTCTCCTTAAATTTAGATAAGACCGTTTCTATGTTTTTTACTAATCGTTATAAATTACTAAATTAAGATTTTAATTGATGGACAAATGATTTTAAACCCAAACCAGGTAAAATATTTAGGTGTTATATTGGAACCAAACTTAGGCTTTAAAAAGCATATAAAAAAGTTATCAAATACAATTAAATTTAATATGGCACAGTTTAGATACATTCGAAATTCTCTAACGACCGAGGCCTCAGGAGCCTATCTAAATGCTATGATTGTTCCACATTTTCTTTATTGCATGACAAGTTGGTCACAGGCTTGTAAATCTGCACTTAGGCCACTTGAGTCATTGTATAAAAGTTCTTTAAAGATTCATGATAAGAAAGGCAGACGATTTCATCACTGTCATATTCTTGTAAAATACAAATTTCTCAGTTTTGAAAACCTGATAATACACACAAATCTGTGTTTGATGTATAAGATCCTCCATGACATCGCTGCTCCTCCACTAAAAGACTTTATATCTTTAAGCTCTGAAACAACAGCTCGAACCACTAGATCTACAGTGCGAGGTGAATGTAGGATCCCCAAACGCAGGACAGCATTTGGAAATTATGCCTTTTCTTGTGTGGCGGCTCGTCAGTGGAACATGCTGCCTACAGAGCTGATAAGAAGCACAAACTTTTATATGTTTTCTCGCCTGGCTAAGAAATGGCTTTTATCAAATCAGAACTGTACTCACATGTAATGGATGTCCTGCATGTGAAGTCTTGACTTTTTATTGGACCAATTTAAATTTTGTACTCATGTATGTATTTTAACATAACAACAGCCTGCCCAGGGACTACGGGTGCAAATTAGCTCTTGAGCTATAACCTGATACTATGCATCTTTCCTTTTAAGGTTAATGTTTAATGTATGTTGTCCCTGTTTTTTTAAATAAATAAAATTCAAATTCAAATTCAAACCTACAATCCAATAAGAGCCAGCTTTGCTGCAGTAGTCTAAATTATTTACGACAGTGGTAATGGACAATTCCGCTTCCAACCTGTAGGGGGAACTCTTAAGTGTTGCTTTAAAGGAGCATTTGGTCAATATCATTATCTCATGTTTGATGGAGGTGGCGTTTACCAGCTTTTGAATATGAATGGCTACCTCTGGCTGTTCGACTTGAGGAGATTAAAATGTTTTTATCCATATTACTTATTGTGCTTTATTAGAAGTCCTTGCAGTAGACAGGGAAAATCACAAATATATTTCAGTACTCAAAAAAGGATTCTGAATAGAAAACATTTCTCAACACTGTTAACCTGTTGCATCGTGCCTATTTAGGTTGAGCCGTTAATGTGTGGTTACAGTGGGCTCCTTAACAATTGTTTGCTTCAGTCTGGTGGTTATGTGTGTGGCCGGACTGTTTTTCATTCCAGTTGTGGGTCTCACTGGATTTCACATGGTTCTAGTGACCCGAGGACGCACCACAAACGAACAGGTGAAATACCTTGTCTTTCTCAGTACATTCTTGCACACATGTACACATTACTACCCTCAGCAGAGCAACACGTCAACAAGTGAATGCAAAATCACAGACGCATACTCACTCACAATCACCTTCGGGTTTTTCCAATTCGATTGCCGGCTGTTTGTCGATCACGACATCTGTTAAGCTGCCTGTTTTTTATCATGCATCAATGCCTTTGTGTCAAGGACAGTTGTTTTCCACTTTCCGGTATGCAGAGTAAAAACATTCCTCTCTTTCTATTCTCAGGTAACAGGAAAGTTCAGAGGAGGAGTGAATCCCTTCACTCGGGGTTGCTGTGGCAACGTGAAGCATGTCTTATGTAGTCCGCTTGTACCAAGGTAATGGAAATACTGACACGTACTGGCTCTTACACACACACACACACACACACACACACACACACACACACACACATATACTGTATATAGCCGTGGAAAGACTTAATTTAAGATCTTCACTCTACGTTTGCCTTTAATCATTATTTTTACACGTATGGAGTGCCTCAGGGATGACGTGTTATTGTAGGCCGGAAGTTAGCGGGACAATGGTTCCCTCATTTATTTTTCCCATAGACTTTGAATTATGGCTAAAAATAAGCTCTGTGTTTAACAAAAGTTTGACACATTTTGTCCAACAAGATAATCTTCACAGATGAACACAACTTTTATGAATTTTTAATGCGTTTACTAGAAAATAACTAACCTTAGGCTAGAGGCGAACTACACCACGGTCTCTTGACATCACCGTCATCACCACCAAGCTTCAGAAAGGTGTTTAAAAACATGTTCCCTGATAAGGAAATACTCTGTGGATGAATGTTTGTTGGATTGGATTGTTAAAAGCTATTGAAAGTTACCAAGGGGACTATTTTCGGGCGCTGCGTAATATCATTGCGCCTCCTGCAGCCATGTTACGGCCGCAAAGTCTTTGATTATTACACCAGAATGAGAGTATAGTTCCTAGCCATATCTGCCTAGAAAATCTGAGCTGGAAAATATGCATATTTTCAAAAAAAGTGGAGTGTCCCTTTAAGTAGTTTAGAGGTGCAGTGTGTAAATTTTAGCGGCATCTACTGGTGAGGTTGTAAATTGCAACCAACGGCTCAGTCCACTGCTCACCCCTCGCTTTTGAAACAAATAGAGAAGCTACAGTAGCCGCCACCGGACAAGCATGTCATCATCGGAGACAACTTAGTAAAAAAAGTTTGTCCTTTAAGGGTTTCTGTAGAAACATGGCGGCCCAAAATGGCGACTTCCATGTAAGGGGACCCTCTGGGTATGTAGATAAAAACGTCTCATTCTAAGGTAATAAACACATAACGGTTCATTATGAAAGGTCTTTATACACCCCTGATAATATAGTTCAATATATTATTTTGCATTTCTGTCAAAAGATCCTTCTAAAAATTACACACTGCACCTTTAACCAAAACCCCTGTTCAAAAAACCCATTGACTGTAAGTGCTAAAATGCTTACTCGCTTCCAGGTTTTGCCTACAAAATATGTCATCCCTGCGGAATTCAGTTTCACATTGTTGCTATGCTTATTATCAGCTATAATGATGATAATGTGGTGTTATATAATCTACATATGCAGTCAATGAAAATCCATCATGTTGTTATGCATTATGATGCACATTCATGTGCCTCAATGGGTTGCATTGCATCAGCATTGGCTTTGGATAAAATGTCTGCCAAATGCATAAATATAATTTATCAAGCCATTAAAATCACTGTAACAAACTACTAAAAATGAATGAGTTTGTTTATGAAATTGTTTATGACTTGGACAGTCCATAGTGGGTTGTAGAAGAATAGGAGTTCATAGGAAGGTAGTGTCCTGTTTTTCTCGCTTGCATTATAAAACTCAGGGCAGGAAGGGCATATAATGCTGAAGATTTTAATCACTCTAAAAACAATGGCAATGAGAAAGTGAGCCAAGGTTAAAGACTTATGAAGGACAGAGGGTCATATATGTGACCCTGGACCACAGAACCAGTCATAAGGGTCAATTTTATGAAACTGAATAAATAAGCTTTTCATTGATGGATAGTTTGTTAGGATAAGACGATGTTTGGCAACTATTCGAAAATCTGGAATCTGAGGTTGCAAAAAAATTAAAATATTGAGAAAATTGCCTTTAAAGTTGTCCAAATGAAGTCGCATTACTAATGATAATGATAAATACTGTAAGAAATGTACAAAATAACTTCATGGAAAATGATCTTTCCTTAATATCCTAATGATTTTTGGCATAAAATATGATAATTTTGACCAATGCAATGTATTGTTGGCTATTGCTACATGCGAGTTGGTATATGACTGGTATTGTGGTCCAGGGTCACATATCGCATAAAGATGTGGCTAAAAACCGCCACAACACATTCAATATTCACCTTGAAGATTACCTGCGGGAGTCTGATTGCAGTATCGATCAATTTGGTTCAGCCCGAATAAATTTACAAGGTGTTTCAAGATGAACGTTTTTGCTAAGAGGAAAGTCTTGAGATGATACTGAGAAAACACAGATTTGTTTGAGCTCTGTATGTTGCTGGTTTTGAATGATTAAAATGAAACGTGTGCTGATTGTGAGATACTAAAGCTTCTTACCACAACTCGTTGTGTTTCTTTGTTCTGCAGATACGTTTCTGATCCCAGAAAGAAAACACCTGTCACTATCAAACCACCGTTCCTCCGTCCTGACCTCCCCAACCACCACGTCACCGTAAAAGTCAGCGACAATGGTATCCATAGCAACGTCTTTCTAACCAAAGTGAGTCCGCAAAAGCTTTTCATTCTCACCCTACGATGGTTTTTAATCGGTTCAGTTTATGCATTTTATTTTCATCTATTATAGTTTATTACAGTTTATCCGTTGGGGGCCTACAATAATTGCATCCACGCAGACTCATCTGTGTTTCTCAAAAAGGGGGCCGGGGCCCACTAGGGGTCCTTAATATACTTCCAAGGGGGCCTCAATATAATCTAAAATTTTTCAGAATAGAACAAAACAAACATTTAAATAAACTAAAGAAACAAAAATCAAGATAGTTATTATTATTTGGTAATTTTGTAATTTAATGAATATACATCAGTTTTAGTTATGCTAAGCTCGAGTATATTTTTTTATTGGGTAGAAATTCTGTGTGGGATGGCCTTCAAATTGAAAATGAAACAAAATATAAAATCTTATACTTTGATAATTTCAGTTTTCTAAGAATGAGGTGCCTTTAGACCATTGGTTTCCAAACCGGGGGTTTGGGGGGAGCTGGATATGAGATTTTGCCAGGGGTCCCCCAGGTTTATGAAATTGTACAAAATTTCATAACTTCTGTGTAATTAACAAAAAAAAGATAAGGCAACTAACCAACAGCACTACGTTGTATAATTTAATATTTGTTGAATTTAAATTCTAAATTTGAGATTGTTTTATTTAATACACTTTCTTTGGGGGGCCCAAAGGTATGCACCCTTCACAAGTGGGGGGCACGCAGAAAAGTTTGAGAGCCACTGCTTTAGATTAAGGTCTTGGACTTCAGGTTTCTGAAATACATGAATCTGTCAATTGATTGCTTTTTGATTTAGTCCAAGACCAGCCTGGATGGCGTGGATGATAAAAGTTTAGTCGTACAGCCACCATTGCCACCTAAAGCAGACCGCTACAACCAGCTCAAGAGTTCACTCGCTTCCAGTGAAGGTAAGCGGCACAGCCATATGATTCACTTATGGGATATATATATTTAGAGCCTGAATCATTGAATTCGGTTCATATCTAAAGAAAAAACTTCAGCATGTTGCTCTTAAATGTGCCTCTACTGCCATCTGGTGGTGTATCTTATTGCTACACTGTTGACTCTTACGATTCATTTGTGTCCCAATCTAGAGAGTTCCCTATCCAGCAAACCCACCAATCCATCCACCCCAGCAATGTACAAATACAGACCATCCTTCGGCACCATGCCCAAAGTGCACTATCACGCAACAGGAGAGAAGGTGGGAGGAACAGACTCTTAAAGGAAAACACCACCGTTTTTCAATACTTTACTATGTTTTTACCTTAACTTAGACAAATTAATACATATCTATCTTTATTCAATGCGTGCACTTAATCTTTGTACGACGCGTCACGAATGTGTTAGCATTTAGCCTAGCCCCATTCATTCTTTAGGATCCAAACAGGGATGAATTTAGAAGCCACCAAACGCTTCCATGTTTTCCCTATTTAATGACTGTTACATGAATAGTTATACGAGTAAGTATGGTGGCACAAAATAAAAGTTTTTTTAAGCGGAAAAAAAATTAAAACTGTATTGTATGGTGGAAACGCACTTAGTTTGCAGCACTTCGACCCCAGGCGCAGTAATTTTGACGGACGTTTGAGCGAGAGGGGTAGTAGTCAGGAGTGATGATGTAACAGCGCGCCGAGGTCGAAGTGCTGCAAACTAAGTTTTATCTGCTTTAAAATCGCCACGTTTTATTTTGTGCCACCATACTTACTCGTATAACTACTCCTGTAACAGTCTTTAAATAGTGAAAACATGGAAGCGTTTGGTAGCTTTTAAATTCATCCCTGTTTGGATCCTAAGGAATGAATGGGGCTAGGCTAAATGCTAACACGTTCACGACGTGATGTACAAGGATTAAGTGAACGCATTAAAAAAAGATACATTTGTATTAATTTGGCTAAGTTGAGGTAAGAAAATAGTAAAATATTGAAAAACGGTGGTGTTTTCCTTTAAATGCATTTCATTAGAATGTGAATATAACATTTCTATTTAATCAAAAATATTTGTGACATTCTCTGAAGTTTCCTTTTACATGACCTTACTCAGTCAAAATATCAAGGTTACATTTTCTGAAATTCATGTAAATTCTTGTAAAAATGTATTTAAAAATTGATTAAAATTCTTGATTCTGATATTCCAAGAAAACAACCGCTCAAAACTAATAACCCTGTAACCAGGATTCTTCTAATAATTTTAACAGGTACAGTTTAATATTACACAAAAAATAAATATAAATATGTCTTTTATAACATATATGACATTTTATTTACAAATGATTAAAGCCAAATGGCGTGTTCGTGACATTTGAACGTCTTGTCTTATCTTCAAGTAAATGAGTTGTCCTCGTGGAAGGTCTGCATTTATTTAAAATGAGCTTATAAAATATTTCAAGTCAATATTTAATGTTCCTTACATTACTTATGAGGTAAATAGCCGTGTAATAAGCGGGCAGCTGGTTGTTATCACGAAATAACCCCCTTCAGTGTGATACGAGACCCACCTTTGATCCTAATCAAGCTGTCTGGGCTTACCTATACATTGTCCCTTTCTTAACGGGGTCTTTGACTTTTGGACCCTAGTGATTTTTTTTTTAATGGCTGGATGATTGCTTTCTCAAAATTGTTCTGCTTTGTATTTCAGATCATAATGTCTGAAAACGGTAAACCCTCTTCAGTTTTAGAAGAGAGAGGTCACGATTACCGTTCAGAGCCAAATCTGGATCTGCCGGACTACCGTAGCCCATCTCTCCATCGAACATACCAGTCCTCCCCTTTCCAGCTTGACTCCTTCAGCACCACGTCTCGCTCGTTCAGTCTTAAACAGGGAGTAAACAGGTCTGACCGTGGACCGCTAGCCGACGGCAAACCTGAAACGGTCACCTCAACCCCTCACAAAGGAGTCTTTTCCCCTGGAACCCTGTCTGGACGTAACGGCAGTCTCTCCTACGATAGCTTGCTGACCCCTAGTATGACACCTTCCGTGGGTGAGTGTGCCGCCCACCCAGGTGTGCCCTCAATGGGATTTCACTCACCCTACCTGCCCACTAAAATGTGCCACGTTCGAGGGCCCGAGTTTCAACGGCATGCCGGCCCATCATCCTACAGCCCTGTGCATGTTGGTGCGATGTACGGCCGCCAGTCGCCACACTCAAGAGACCGAGAGCGAGACCCCTCCCCAGTACGTTATGACAACCTCTCCAAAACCATCATGGCCTCCATCCAGGAGAGAAAAGAGCTCGAGGAGAGAGAGAAGCTCATGCACACTCAAGCATCAATGGCTTACGCCAACGATTCGGGTGTGTTCGATACCTGTTCTGGGGCCGCCTATGGACTTCCACACGGGGTGTGCTACCCTGATGGCCCCAGAGGTCCCGGCTCCAGAGAGCCCACTCCTCCCGTGTGCGGGTCTCGGGATAACTTGATAGGAGTTGTGGGATACCCTCCCCGAACCCCTGCTCTTCGTTCCTCTGCCTCCTCGCTGATCAGAGCGCCGAGGACTTCCACGACTTCTCTCCACACAGATGGAAGCAATGGAGGAAATATGCAGGGACGAACGACAGAAACTCAATATCGCTCTCCGTTACACCAGACGCGTCAGTCCCCAACCACTGTGCCCCGATCTCCCTCATACACGCACCAGAAGGTCGCCTTTATTAGCGCCCTGGAGAGGGCTGAGTCACCACATCTGGGTACAAGGTATGACGCATAGCATCCACTTTTAACCAATGAGCAAGCAGGGTGAGGAAAGATGCATGCTGTATTGACTGAATAAGCTTAATGAAAATTATTTATGCTTAGATCCGCTCGGGGTCAGTTGACTTGAAATGAGATTCAATAATGCAAAAAAATGTATACTTTGTACTTTGATGGAATTGTTTTGCTCATTATCATTGAACTAAATGAGTACTATTTTCCACATTTTTTATTTATTATTTTGCCCTTTTGCAATGAAGAAAAATGTGTTTATGTATTTGTTAGCCAAATAAATGTCATCACTTTTCTTTCGCATTATCATGTTTCTGTTTCTGCATGCCTATTCATGTGGCACATTTTGCATACCACCTACTTTTGGTGTACATTTCCATCATCTGTACTACGTAATATAACAAATAATCTTGAATTAGTATGTATGCATGATTTTTCATTTCGTTTATGTAGCTTTCATGTGTTTTCTTTTGCTTTTTATGCACAAGTGATACATTGTAATCAATAATTTCTTATTTTTATTGTGTATGTATGTTTATTTTTTTTGCTTTCAACTAACATCAGCATGTACAATTTCATCCTTTATACTGTTAAAGGGATCGTTCACTCAAAAATGAAAATTCTGTCATCATTTTCTCATTTTCATTGTTGTTATTATTATTATTTGTGATAAACAGAAAAGAAGATATTTTGATAAATGGTGGTAAGCACACAGTTGACAGTAACCATTGAATTCCATCATATTTGTTTTTGCTACTATGAAAGTCAGTGGTTACCATCAGCTGTGTGATTTTCATCATTTATCAAAATATATTATTTTGTGTTCATCCGAAATAAGAAATTCATACAGGTTTAGAACAACATGAGGATGAAAAAAATGACAGAATTTTTATTTTGGGGTTAACTGTCCCTTCAGCCATTTTTATTTCTTTTGCATATCAATTTTATTACTATGGAAGCCAATTTCCACCACATAAGAAAAACATTCATGCTCTGATAAATCATAATTATGAGATAAAAAGTCAAAATTATGAGATGAAATGTCGAAATTATGACTTTAAAAGTCATAATTATGAGATAAAAATCTCATAATCTCAAAAAAAAAAAATCATGGTTTGGTAAATTGTAATTATGAGATAAAAGTAGTTATTATGACTTTTAGTCATAATTCTGAGATAAAAGTAATTATTATGACTTTAAAATTCATAATTTTGAGTTTTTATCTTATAATCATGACTTTTTATCTTATAAATATAAAATATAATTTTGACTTTTTGTCTCATAATTTTGACTTTAAAAACTATAATTTCGACTCTTACCAGAAAATGATTTTTTTCCTTATGAGGCGGAAATGGGCTTCCATATATTACATAAATTTGTTTTTTAATTATAATTATATAAATGATATTTCCTCTCCTAACATTCTTTCATCCCATCCCATTTCCTGTTCTTCATGAACTCTTCACAAACTTCATTTTTAACATTTTAATCCATTCAGAACTTCTCAATCTCTTCCTGTCTGACGAAGTGCAGAAGAGGATAACGGTTGTGCATGCATTTGAAAAGCAATCACCTCAAAAATGTCTTCCTGCTATTTTTCTACATAGAGAGGACCGTGGTCAAGGTAAAGTCAACGGACAACTAAAGCACGGCCTAGCACGTGACTGCCATCTAGGGACACCTTCAGGAACTCCACTGAGTCCCAGCAGACACACCAATGTCAAAAAAGTCACAGGCGTTGGTGGAACTACATATGAGATTTCCGTTTGATGGAAAAGAAAGCTGTACGCTCCCTGGAAGGAAAAGCACTGCCATGGCAAATCCATCTTCAGTTGTACTCAAGGAAAGTCTGTTTATTGTTTTATAAAATTATACTTTGACTGACCAGTCAAAAAAGACACTGTGACTGGTCTCATGGAAGAAGATGGCCGCAACTTTCCATGTGGCCCAGTGTAAAATATAATATAACAGATGCCGCTTCGACAAAGGAGCCTCTTGTGGAGCATTCAGGTCACATAGAGATCACACACAACAAAAATGCTGGTGTAATAGCTTAAAATGGAAATTTACAAAACCATTAAGGGCTGAATATGTAGTGTTGTTTTAAATATGTGTGTGTATAAATTCAAAGGTCCCTTATTAAATGCAAAGGTGCTCAGTATGAGGATTATTCTTTGCAGTATAGGTCTCAGTAACCTATATGAATGTGACTGTGTATGTACATGCTCGTGACACCATTACTGATAATTCTTAACAAACAATCAGGGTTTTCCCCCAGTCATTTCATACCATGTTACTGGTCTCCAAACAAACCATGACAGCACTTGTGTAGTGATAAAAACCTACACAGAAGTAATGGTGGTCATAAACACATTTTCTAATGTAAGACTATAAGCTGCCATTGTGATATGTGTATGTAATATTATGAGTGATTATAAAGAAAATGTTAAAAGATAAGTATGTTGCCTGGACGAATACTGGCCATTGTTACATTTTTCAAGTGTTTTATAGTCGAAGAGTTAGTGGAAAATTAAACAACCCCTTCATCTTTGATGGTAAATCCTGTTACCTTTATATTTAGAGTTGATTTTGATATATACAGGTGTATTATAAGTTTTTTTTTTGTAATTTCATTTAGTTGTAGAGTAAAAAGTGATTGCTATAACCCAAAAAGGATTATGAGGATCAATCAATACACTTCATTTCTTTTGTTTTTGTAACTTTGTGCTTTTTCTGTCTTTCAGTAGTTTGGTATATATCACTTTTCATACTGAAGTTCAGATCAGAAGTGGGTGTTTGTATTTTGTGTGTTTTTTATTTTATATTTTATAATTTATTTGTACAAATTAGTATGCATTGTCATTTTTTAAGTGTGAAAGTAGTACTTTTTATTTTAATCATAGTGAAAGAACATTGAAAGCCAATGATGTGGTGTTGTTAAAGGTTTTGGGGATAACAATCAAATCAAGACTAAATCCCTTGTTATTGAAACGATGGATCTCTTTGAAATACTTTAATAATTGAGTACATATGACACATGAACGCAAAAGCTGGTATTTGCTTCTGTCCCTTTCATATCATTTGATGCTGAAATACCCACTCTAAATAATGCTGGTTTATTTTTAACCCAGCTTTGGGTCAAAAAGGGATGAGCCCAGGGTTGTAATTTAACCTAGACTGTAAACATTCTTTGTTGCACTTAATTGTTTAAGTTTAAACAACTTGAATTAATAAGTCAATTCAACTTTTTTGATTAGTTAGCTTTAGGTGCAACAAGGATTTTTTTACAGTGTATGCTGGGTTGTTTTAACCAATGGTTGGGTCAAATATAAACATTTTCTGGGTTAATTTGACCTTTTTTGATCATTTCTATATAAGAAACCAGAAGAATTCTCTTAAAAAACGTGAACTGTATTAGAATAGTGTGTATTGTTTGGGCAGTTGTAATGAAGTGTCATTATTACCTTTAAAGTGGGAAATGTATTAAGGGTTGTTATATTTCATTGAATTGCATGTTTGTACAAGCACCCATTTCCTTTTATTGGGAACATTTCCTGGTTAAACCAAGCATATGTTTTGACCTTTGAGAACATTTAGGGCAATTTAAAAGAGCCCAACCAACATGACATGATTGTCATTTTATCTTAATTTTTTTACTAATAATAATTTAGTTTATTTTTACTCATGAACAGCACAGGTGATGTGGCAAATTCTTACCTACATGCTCAAAGCAAAACTTTAAACTATGGCCTCTTTCACGAAAATAAAAGCTGACATTATAAGGAGTATACAGTAGTAATTGTTGATTGTGTAGATGTCTTACAGAAGAACCATCAGACTACAGTATGAAAGTGACCCAAAGTACTTCATGACTCGTGATTTTCTCACAGATCTGCCTTGGAGGTCTAACAAATCAGTGGTTTTGATCAGTGTGAAAAATCCTGAAAAATATACGTTGTTCAGTTTTGTTCAGCTCCTTAATGTTGTACATACAGTTTATGGGAAGGACTTTACAGTATGTTGGGCTCCATTTTTGTGAATGTTTCACTGTGTCGGGTCATATGGCATCACGGCTCCTGAAGGAGTGTTATGTTCATCACTGCCGCTGTCTGGCACAGCGCAACCTTCTGTTTAAATGAAACATGTACAGTAAAAAAAAAACAAATATGGGACTTTTTTTTCTGTGATGAAGTATTTGCTTCAGATGAAATGAAGACATTATAGTTTCGTATCAAGGTACATCTATTATTTTTGTTCATCAAGGAAAAAACAGAATAAATATAACTTTAACATTTGTTTCTGTCTTATCTTTATTCTTCTCTTTTAGTAAATTTGCTGTGTGCTAACAGAGATTAAAGAAACTGTTTAAAATTTTACCCTAATGATATCAACTTGATTTCAGGAGGCCGAGAATGAGACCCCTAGTACGTTATGACAACCTTTTAAAAACCATCATGGCCTCCATCCAGGAGACAAAAGAGAAGCTCATGCACACTCAAGCATCAATGGCATACGCCAACGATTTGGGTTTGTCCGATACCTGTTCTGGGCCGCCTATGGGTGTGCTAACTCGCGTCATCGTTTACTTTGGGGTTTGTACCTTTTGCATATCGTTAACGTATTAATGCTGCGTTTACACCAACTGCGTTTGAGGCATCAAAATCGCGTCTACCGCGCCTAGTTTGCCACTTGAACAGTTTAAATGCATTTGCGAGTCTAGAGCGAAGTAGACGCGCGGAAAAAGCAAGCATTGACGCGCTTCAGGGGCAAAATCCACTTCTTGTGGGAGGGGCAAGTGCTATGCGGTTGTCTGTTTGCAAGTTGGCTGCTGTTGATTGTGCATTTATCGAGAGAGTTACCGGTTTGTATGTGGTCACCTTACTATAGGGGTAAAATAAACGGCGCGGGTCGATAAACGTCACGTGACTCAAAAGTGAAATGTGTATTTACAACTTACCAGGTTGCCCAATGTCCTTACTGACACACTTCCAAGCGAGGTCCTTTTTATTCCTGACTCTGTAGAAATAAGAACTTGTGTCGTATAGCTCTGGGTGACTGCTTACGGAAAATATCAAGCATTCCTTCAGGTTGAATGAGTGACTCCGGGGGAGGCTGCCGCCACAGCAGCAAGCAGGCTCCTGATTGGTTAACGCGGCGCGAAATTCCGCCAAAGTTCAAATTTTTCAACTCGGGCGTCAGCCGCAAATTCGTGTCAAATGCAATATGCACAAAAAGCACCATTCGCAAACTAGACGCGCGAATGAGGTGGAATCGCCCTCCAGACGCGCATTAACGCGTCTTCACATTCACTTAACATTGAAATCACTCACGCTTCACGCCTCTACAGCGGCTGGTGTAAATGCAGCATGATACACACTTACCAAAGGAAATGTATAAACGTGAATCGGACAATAGGTGCTCTTTAACGGTACATAAAAGATACATTTGGTATCTCAGAGGTGCATACTTGTACCTAAAAGGTACCGTCCCAGTGACAACTTTTGTACCTTTCTGATACAGTGTATATAAATCCTATGTGGGTCATCTTTGCCCCTGAAACTGATTTTACAGGTGCACCCAAATTTCTCCAGTTGGTCAGTAAAATAGTAGCCTTCGTATTTGCCCCTTAGGACATTTATTTTCCTAAATCTTATAAAAACTCACATGCTGTTGTCTAAATATTACATAGGCTACTAGATGTAAATTAAGTGCTAATATAAATTATTTTAGGCTTTTTAAAACGTTTAAAACCTATTGACCTATGAAAAATATGAACTATATTTTTGTATTTACTTTGTAACCTGTACACTTAAAACATAAATTGTAAACATTAGTCTCAAACCATTATAATGACAAAGCATAATGTAAACTAAATAATAATCAGTTTCCTCACATTTGCGTGTCCTTGGCCCCTGTTTGTTGTGCGTCATATCGGATAGAAATCAGGGAAACTTCACCAAAATAAATAACAGCCTTAATGAAAACATTGTTTTGCCTTTTAGCACGCAGATTAAAGGTAACTCAACTCCTCAAAGCATTGTGCAATGGCATTAAGCGTTTCTCTTACTCACCACCGTCTATTTGATCTCTGCGCTCGTGCGTGTCCTCGAGTTATGAAGGCGCGCCCCCGCGCTCCCTCAGGTAAATGGGGAACGAGGACGAGTCTCAGTGAGCGTCTCTGCCTGAGCTGAAGTGACCAAAATGGGTCTTCGTGGAGTGACCGAGACGCGGGTGTTTGTGACAGTCTGTCTGCTGTGGATGAGTGGATGTGTCTCGCAAAAAGTGAGTTAATGTTTGCTGCAATTATAGCCTCACTTTCCTTTTTTGTTTGTTTGCGGTTTGTTTCGGCTTGTCAAATGTCGCGAGGTGTTGTGTATAATGTCAGGTTTATGCTATATTAGTTGTATAACGTATAACGTTACTGGTTTGAAGTGTTTTTAACGTGTTTTGACGTGGATAAGGTGTAGAGTGAGTTCTGTGATGAAACTTGTTGTGTGGTCCGGGTTCGGTTCAGCTCGGGCCAACGAGTTCGTGGTCGGGTGCGTTATAAATAAGTAAATAAAACACAATCTGCGAAATGTTTTATTGAGTTTTAGTTTTTTAGACGACAGTTAATTTTTTTGTTTGTTTATTTATTTGAAAAATTATAAAAACATTTTAAGGGAATATAGCCTACAAATGTTTTGACAAAAAATTTTTTTTGGAAGCCAACATAGGCTAAGGTGTAGGTGTAGGATGTGTATTAAAATCCACAACCCAGATGCAATAATACCCAAGAAATAAAGATGGGACAGCTCATCAAAGAACAAATAATAAATTTCATTTTTTTTCTTGTGCACATTTATGAGGAAGGTGTCAGTAAAGCACATAAAGTGTCGGATCCGCGGTATGTAGAGCCCTAACGTTAGATCTGCACAATTCTGACCTGAATGCAAAACCTTTATGTTTGAAATTGTGACATCATCATATTTAATCCACTTTTAACTATTTTGCATACATGTAGTGCAACCTATATAAGTTCATGACAACACTACTGTAAATCATCAAGTTTCAGAATCTGAATGTGTTCATAAACACAATAGTAAGCATTAACTAATTTTTACTCTGTTTAAGTCACTCTTCACGTGCTAAAAAATGTAGGGTTTGTGGAGTATGTTGTTAAGTCGAGGCTTACTGTATTTATGAAGTGATTAGCAGATTCCTGTGGAAAACATGCTGCACTCGTGCATTTAAACACATTGCTCTGTGCTTATTTCCTCATGCTGCTGTTTATTTCCTCATGCTGCCATTCAGCAACACATATTTCTTTTTCCAGGCATAGATGTCATGATTTATTGACTTTTACAGTTACACTAACCACAAAACTTTTAATCCAATTTTAAAGGTGCACTCAGTAATGGTTAATAGTAAATCATGCACATTAAAGGATTAGTCCACCTTCAATAAAATTTCCTGATAATTTACTTGGCCCCATGTCATCCAAGATGTTTATGTCTTTCTTTCTTCAGTCATAAAGATTTTTTTTAGGAAAGCATTTTTCTCCAACTGGACCTCAACAATTGGAAGGTCCAAATTGCATTTTCAGTGCAGCTTCAAAGTGCTCTAAACGATCCAAACATTATTTTGTAATGTTTTGCTTGCAAAAACTACTTAAATGTCCTAATATAACTAGTCCTGGATTAATCTTAACCTTGTCCGGGAAACTGCCACATAAAGCACTGTTTTATTCTTTAGTAGGAAGTACATGACATCTGTGCTCATTACCACTCTAAAAATGGCTGGGTTATTTTTGACCCATAATGGGTAAATATTGGACAGAACACACCGCTGGGTTAAAATAAACCAAATGCTGGGTTGTTTTTACCCATCTGCTGGGTTATTTTACCCCATGGTTGCATAACAACAACCCAACTTTGGGTCATTTTTAACCCAGCATGTGTTCGGTCCAATATTTAATATCTCTTTTTTTGACATATACGAATAATCTCCAGTTCAGCTTTCTCCAGTTCTTCTGGAGACAACAACTTAGAAGTCATATTGGATTTGAACTTTTGCATCTCTTTGTTAAGAGTCTGTAGTTGTGACTTGTCCATGATTGACTTGTCATGGTAATCAGTTGTCAATCTTTTCCTTTCCTTGCTTAGATCAATTAAAATGTTCCTGAATCTAAGTATCCAAGCTATGCCTTTTTTCAAACGCATCCATGAAGAGTAGTGATTGAAGTATGGCAGAAAATCAAACTCTTGCTGAATTTGTACAGTATTCACCAGAACACTCCCTTTTACTTCTGGGTCATTAGAAGACATTGTACCTACATCAGTAGGATCCATGGGCCACGACTCTTGTGGTTGAAGAAGAAATGAAGGGCCAGAAATCCAAGTCTTGTTTTTTAAGAAAGAGGTTACCTTTAAACCTCTGGAAACCAAATCAGCTGGGTTGTTGAAAGAGTTAACATACCTCCATTGTGTAGTTTCAGAAACCCTTTGAATTTCTGCAACTCTGTTGGCTACAAAGCATTTGAACCTAGAAGTCTCATTTTGGATGTATTTAAGAACAGATGTGCTGTCTGTCCAGAACACAGAATCCTGAAGGTTTATCTTCAGCTCTCTTTTCCACAACTTGTCCATACGACTTGCAAGCGTAGCAGCAGTGAGTTCAAGACGAGGGATAGTGATTACTTTCAAAGGTGTTACTCTTGCTTTACTCATTAGCAGAGTAGAATGGGCAATTTGTTGATCATCATGAAGCAACAAGTACGATACAGTGCCATAACCTTTCTCGCTGGCATCTGAGAAGTGATGTAATTGGGCAGATGCAACTTCTCCAAAGTTGTCAGGTTTAAAACACCTGCGAACCTCAAATGTATCCAATTCATGAAGTTCATCCAACCAACTTGTCCATCGCTGAATGTACACTGTTGGTATAGTGCAGTCCCATCCGATTTTCTCTCTACATAGATCTTGAAGTATAATTTTGCCACGTAAGATCACGGGAGACAGAAAACCAAGAGGATCATAGATTGAACTAATGATGGAAAGAATTCCTCTTCTGGTTAGAGGTCTGTCTCTGATGGTCACCTTAAACTTGAAAACATCAGATTCAGCACACCACTGAACACCTAATGCCCTTTCCAATGGTAGCGTGTCATGTTCCAAATCCAAGTTCTTTATTTTCTGGTCTCTGTCTTTCTCAGGTATGGCGTTCAACACAGTACGGCTGTTACTGATCCATTTCGTTAATCGAAATCCACCTCTGGCACATATTTCAGTGAGTCTTTGGTACAGCTGTACTGCATCAGAATTTGTAGGCACAGATACAAGACAATCGTCTACATAGAAGTTATTAAAGACAACATCTACTGTCTTGGCATCATACAGATCCTTATGATCCTCTGCACACCTTCTCAATGCATAGCTAGAGCAACTTGGAGACGATGTTGCTCCAAACAAATGCACAACCATTCTGTATTCTTCCAGATCACCATCAATGTTTCCTCCTGGCCACCATAGAAATCTCAACAGATCACAATCATTAGGATGTACCTTGACCTGATGAAACATCGATTCTATGTCAGCCATCATAGCAACATACTCCATTCTGAATTTCACAAGAACACTCACCAGCGGACTTGTTAGGTCTGGACCTTGCAGAAGATGTTCATTCAATGATGTTCCTTGGTATGATGCTCCACAATCAAACACCACTCGGATCTTTTGCTTTTTGGGATGATATACCCCATGGTGAGGTATATACCATAAGCGTCCATCATGTCGTTCCAATTCCGCTGTGGGAACCTTTTCAGCATGTCCTTTCGAGATGACGTTCTCCATGAAATTAACATAATCAGAATGAAATGAGGGGTTTCTTCGAAGCTTTCTTTGAAGATTCAGAGCACGTTGTTCCACTATTGCTCTATTTCTTGGCATGACTACGGTTTCATTTTTGAGTGGAAGGCCAATGTAGTAATGTTCATTCATCAGTCTTGCTGATCGAGAAACAAAATTCATAAATTGATGATCTTGCTTTGACAATCCTTCTTGTTCCTCTTGAACACATTCAGGAAAGTCTGTCTTGAACTGCCGCTCCCACAACTCATCCAGCTTCATAACTGTGATCCTATTAACAGTCATATGAGGATATTCCTCAACAGCATGCTTCTCCAGTCGATTCATTGGTCCATTAACTGTCCACCCAAACATGGTCTTAATAGCATATGGACTATTATTCTGACTACGAATAATCTGCCATGGCTCCAATGCCTCTGGTACATTAGCACCAATCAACAGCTCTACACCAGCATCAATTGATGGTAAACAGATGTCACTTAAATGAGGCCAACAAGCAAGATCATTTTGTGTGGCGATGTTAGCTTTACTTACAGGCATGTTCTTCTGAGTGTATACTTCTGGCAAAGTACAGTAATGCTCTTGATTCAATCCTGACACTTCCAAATCCTTAAGAACATGACAAAAGATGGATTTATCTTGATTCATGGTTCTCATCAGTATGTTGATTTTCTTAGCAGAGAGATTGAGCTTTGACATTAAACTCTCTGTGCAGAAAGTTGCAGAACTTCCAGAATCCAGAAATGCATAGGTGATCACCACTTTACTTCCTTTCTTAGATTTCACACATACAGGAACAATAGACAATGCACAATTGTCTTTACCAGCCCCAGTAAGAGCACTGGATTGAAGCGAGACCAAAGCACTACCCAGTGTAGGCTTTGATTCTTCTTTCCTACTATACTGAATGTTCTTTTTCTCTGATGAAGAAATATGAAGAAGACTTGGGTGCTTGAGATGACATATCTTACATATGCTTCTCTCCTTGCAATCACGGCTGACATGTCCTGTACATAAGCAACCAAAACAAATCCCCTTCTTCTTTAGGAAATTAATCTTTTCTCCATGAGATTTCTCAGCGAGCCTTTTACAGAAGTCCAGTTCGTGTTCCCCTTCACAGAAAAGACAGAAACTTTTCACAGTCTTCCCACTACATTCCTTCACATCAGTTGCAGTGACTGTGGTGGCAAAACTGCTTCTAGATTTGGAATGAGATGATTTTACATTCAGATTTCTTCCTCCACTAGGCAGAACATCTTGAATGTTTCCAAATACTGGATCCGTGAGTATTTTCACCTGTCTTTCTATGAAATTCACAATGTCAGAAAAACAAGCTGGGTGATTACGTCTTTCCTGTAAATCATATGCCACTATCCTCCACTTTTCTCTCATCTTATAAGGAAGCTTTGCAAGAATGACTTGCATATTGGTAGCAAGATTCAACTCATTCATGTAATGAATATTCTGCATAACATTACAACAACTTCTGAGAAACAAACCATAATCCTGCAGAGCTTTAGCATCCTCAGACTTTATCACTTTCCATACGAGTGCCTTCTCCATGTAAGCTGAGGCTATCCTTACCTCATTGCCAAAATGCTCCTTTAACAAAGCTTTGGCCCTTATGTACCCTTGAGAAGGAATCATATGCCGACAACTCCTAACAAGTTCCTTAGGTTGCCCTCTTGTGTACTGCTCTAGGAAGTGTAAACAATCTGCCTCACCAACTGCTTTCCTTTCCACCACCTCATCAAATGTCTGTATAAAATCATAGTAACGTAATGGATCCCCATCAAAGCATGGGACCTCCCTTGGAGGAAGTGAAGATGAATTACGCTGCTGAATTAATAGGGCAGCAATTTCATTTTGCTTATCAATCAGCTTAAAAATATTTCCTCCTTCCAAACCATCGTGTGAACTTGATCCATGTGCTCCGTGCACTCTAGGTCCATGTCCATTATCATGACTGGTGCTGGGTATGGCTGGTTGTGATGGCCTTGAATTAGATTGTACAGTATATTGCAGTTGTTGAACTGGTTGAGTTGGAAAATGCATTAAATCTTCTTGAGAAGCATGAATCTGAGTCTGTGCATAAGATGCAGGTGGATGTTGTGACACCGCACATGAACTCGAAGGTAAGAATGATTCCACATGAGGAATAAGAGATTCAGCTCTAGTCTGTTTCTTCCTTAAAACATTAGTATCAGAAGGCTTAGTAGATACACTTGATTTCGATTTTGAGTCACTATATACTTTCATCTTGGCCATTGATACAGAGATTTCAGTGTCAAGCTCCATTTGTTCTTTTCTCCTTCTCAGATCTTCCTCTTCTTTCTGCAATGCATGTTTTTGTTGTAACATTTTCTGACGTGCCAACAAGGCTGCCATCTCGGCCTCTGTCTTGAGACGAGCAGATGCAATAGACGAACGACTGGTTTGAGATCCATGAGTTGTGTTACTAGACAATGTTTTCCTGCTCACATTAGAAACACTGTCTGTTGGTTGTATTTGATTTTGTACATCATCATAGCCAGCATTAAGATTCTGATATTCACTTTGAACATGCATATTGTGAGATGATGAAACTGGTTCAAGCGAAGATGTAGTGATAGAACTCAACAGAGGTATAACAGGATTATCCATTGGCCTTGTAAAATGTAGAACAGGGAGTGATGATGAGCAAACATTTGCATGGCTTTGAGTAGAACATGATTCTTTAGTTTGAGCATTTTGCCTGGGATTTTCCTCTTCATCCAACCATTTTTCAACATCTTCCACAAATCCATCATTGTGCTTACATATTGATTCAAACCACTCCATTTCTTTATTTAGTTCATCAGGAGGTAGAAACACAAGTATCTTTTTGTGCAACACAGATACATCATCCTTTAAACATTTCAAAGATGCCAACATTGAACACACCTGTGGAGCTTTGTCATCACATTTCATGAGATCTTTCATAGTTAAAATCATGCTCTTCATTTTATTCACCATAGCCTTTCGTTCCTTTTGCAATCCTTCAATTTTAAGTGCCAATGCCTTTGCTGTAGGCTTAGGCTCTCTCTTGCTGCTCTCAGCAGCGTTCTCGTTCTCATCTGCGTTCATTACGACCACAACGCAATCCACTTTCTTCAAACAGCGCCGTGCACAGAGCGCACTAATCGATCCAACACCCATTATGGGTAAAAAATAACCCAGCCATCTTTAGAGTGCATCACAACTGTGGTACAATAAGGTTGTTATTTCGGCAACCCATTCTCACCAAAAAGCGTACAAATGACACGCAGTGTGATTATCGTGCAATAGATACGCCAAATTCCGCTTTTGCGTGCATATGAGGCGCCAGTGCTTCCCATTCACTTATATGGCGAATCGTTTTGTGTCATTTTATTTATTGTTTTCTCATTTGTTTTCAGTTTTTTTACCATTGTCGCTTGGGTTTAGGGTTAGAACAACTTTTTGTTATATAAAAATGACATCCTAACCCAAACCCCATCTCTAACCCCAACTCCAAGCGACCATGGCTTAAATATAGACAAAATCATAGAGAAATCTGTATATTAAATAACCTAAACCTGCTTAAACAAATCTGAAATCTAACACTAAACCCAAGCGGAAATGGTTTAAAAAACAGAAAACAAATGAGAAAACAATAAATAAAACGACCCGAAACGATTCCCCATATAAGTGAATGGGAAGGACTGGCGTATCATATGCACGCAAAAGCGGAATTTGTCGTATCTATTGCACGATAATCACACTGCGTGTCATTTGTACGCATCTTGGTGAGAATGGGTAGTATTTCGAAGGTGACAAGCTGTCAGATTCAGTCACAACTCTCCTTCTTGAAGCATGATGTCCCTGACAAGTTTCATTGCAGTGTTAATGATTGCGTGAAATGTTGAGGTTTATTTCTAGACTAACTTAACCCAACATAATTGGGGTCTGTCCATATTTTACCCAACCATGAGTTGAAACTTTTCAGCCTGTTGTAGAGTTTTCTTACCTGCTTCTTTTAAAAGCTGTCTTTGTCCTTTTGCATTAACTAGAGTTTTGAAACTGAGAGTGTTTTTTGTTGTTTCTTTGATTTTACAACCATAATTAAGGGATAGCGAAGTAAATAATGTCACTTTTTGCTTAAGTCTTTTAGGCAAGGTGAAAGGATGGAAGTAAAAACTAAACCTTATGGGGTAGTTTCCCGGAAATGGCTTCAATCTAGTCCCTGACTAAAATGAATGTTTGAGCTGTCTTAACTTAAATCGGCTTGCACTGACATATCTTAAAATATACCAGTGCCATTGTTTTGTCTCAATATGTACATCAGTACTGTTTTTTGTAAGGTATCTTTGTAGAAACTATTTAAATGTCCTAATATAACTAACTAGGCCTAGTCCTGGATTAATCTAAACACTGTTCGGGAAACTTCCCCTATGAGATGGTAGTTGAAGTAAGTTTTAATTCCTGCATTTAAAGGCAAAGTTTACAATCACTTTTAATTGCGTCTGAAACACACATATATTGTGTCACGCAATATACTTAGATTTCAAGTGTTTAAAAAAAAAAAATTTCTAGGGCTGACGCACACAATGAATGATTTTCTCTCATTCTTCAGTAAGTGCTGCGTGGGTCTTTAAATTCCTGGTTGTATGCATGCATTTGTGTTCGCATGTCTATGCAAAGCACTTGTGGCTTGTGAATGATTTCTCTCAATAACCTCACCCAACAAATGCTGCATCACACCCACACAATTCTGACACTTTCACCCGGCCCCCATGAGAATGGAGAGAGCCACTTACAGTATAACAGTTTTAATGAGAGCTAACCACTAATGTGCCTTGGTTGGCCAGAAAACAAAATTCGTGTGAATTTGGAAACCTAGAAACAACCGTTTTAATCGTGATTTGTTGAGACAAATACAGCAATGAGTCGTTTGGTCTGGGTGTGAACGATGATTATGAAATGTTATTTGTTTATGAAAATTGTAAATGATTATGAAAATGATTGATTCTAGAATCACTCTGAATAAAAAAACTCAACCAGTTGTTGGGTAAAATATGGACAAACCTAACCTTTGGGTTAAATTAACTTTTAGTGGCTTGTTTTAACCTATGTTGGGTCAAATATGGACATTTTTTAAAGCAATCTCACTATTCAAAACCAATAAATAGCTGTGCTCTCCTGATAGCCCCTTTACAGGGGCCCATTGCATGTTTGCAGAGGAATCACAGGGGTGTTTGTGCATTTGAGCGTGTGTGTGGCAATAGGGCTTTAACTCTCTGCTCACACAAGTAGTCATATTGTCAGCTTATAATATCCCTGAACCATCTGTTGTGAAAACCCTCCAGAGTGCAATACCGTGACGTGAACTTATTTAATTTCTTGGGTTTCATTTCACGTCATGCTTTTTCTACAATAAATCTGTTGTTAAAGGCCTCTGAGCCTTATCTGCCAAAATGTTGTGAAGGTCAGAAAGAGAGAGAGATTTCCATAAAAACTAAATCAAGAAGAGTTTTGAAATGTTCAAATCATTATGTTATGAAGTGCTGTGGAGTGAAATTCTTAGGAGCGTGCTCTGTAACAGTGCAGATACAAATAGCAATGTTTAAAAGGTAACATGAAATATACAGTATACATTAAACATAGTCACATTAGACGTAAAATTACAGGAAAAAATATACACAATATACAAAAAAATTATATGAAAAACAGGGTTCCCACGGGTCCTTGAAATCCTTGAAAGTTTGTGAATCTGGTGAAAAAATTCAATTCCCTGGTAAGTTTTTGAAAATATACATACATAGATACAGGTCATTGAAAGTGCTTGAATCTATTTTATGCAAGAAGTTTTCTGGAAAAAAATCCATATTATTCCTTGTGTAGTGTAGGATAATATCATAAAATTCTCGACTTTTTAAGCACACATGCTAAACTGTTCGCTTTAAATGCTTATATCTTCTGTTTGCGAATGTTGATTCATACCAATTTTTTGCATTTTTGTGTTTTTGCGTATTTGTGTGACACATAAAAACGTCTCGGTTTACGCATGTAACTGTTGTTCCCTGAGAAGGGAACGAGACGCTGCATCTCCCTTGCCATACTTTACGTCCCTGTAACGCCCTCTTTGGCAATATTTCAGATAGCAATACTTCCTGGCTCCCACGTCACCCTAGCCGTTTCTCAAAACCAAGTACGCCAAACTCGGACTTGTGTCCTTCGTAGTTCGAACTTGCATGTTCAGACTCGGAAGAACGAACTCCTGACGCGAAATGCTTTCTGGGAAACTTCGCTGTCATAAGTCCACACAAGTCTCCTCTGATGCATCCTCGATAAAATGGGCGGCTCAAGAACACATCGGGGGATTTTATGTGAACTTGCCCTTGATGCGAACTTTGAATTGGAACAGTACTTGGGCCGCGACTGATGACGTTTCACAAGTCCAGAAGAACGCAAGTACAGACAAGAACGCATATTGAGAAACGGCTCCTGTCTTTATTGTTAAGCCTTACCATTGGTTGAATTTGATATACACATTCAGACGCACTTACCCCTGGAAGCGTCCCAATAGTGTCACCGCAGTGACGCAGTGTGAATTCCCTTGAAAGGAAATTGTAATAATGTATCTTAAAAGGTAACACGATGTAACCTTGCTCTCACTTGAAATGTGTCCCCACATTTAGTCCTTGAATTTGACAGTATTGGACTGGAAAGTCCTTGAAAGGTCGTTGAATTTGAAATTAACTAAGGTGTGGGAACTCTGACTGTATACATATATGCCTATATGGGTGATTCTCACGAAACCATTGAAACACCACGGCACTAATGATTTAAGCTTTAAAATGTGTAATATAGTAACATTAAAAAGCATCAGAATTAACACAATACTGTGTTCTATCTTGCACAATGTGTGATTTCAACATAAGAACTTATAATTGGAAATTTTATCTCATTTTCTGCTGAAATTCTCATTACCGCAATGTGTCCGGCTGTGTTTGAACATGCGTTATGTTGTAATTTAATCAAATTAACACAAAAATATTAGGAAAAAAAATAAATGGATGTTTTGCTAGACTACTTTAGATGACAGAAAAAATATTTACTGAATATTCATGTATAATAATAATGAAGAAAAATTAGGAACATGATGTGTCCACGCCTGATGTTCTCATCCTCCGCAACACTTTTTGAGAACAGTTTAAGCACACATACAGAATTTTAATAAAGTTTGATTTTGAGTGACCAAGCACATGGACCAATTACTTCAAGATGGCTACCAGGTAAGATCATTTTTTTTTACAGTTAATTTGAAATATTGTCTTGTCAGAATGCTTACACGACATTTTGATTATCATTACCGCAACAGATGCTTATTAAATGTTAATTTAATTAATAGAAGCATAATACTTTGATTTTAAATGCATGTGCAGAATCTCCAAATTATGTTCTTTCAGGTTTGTCATGTCATTTTCAAAATATGTCAGTGTTGATGTTTTCTGATTGTTGCGGTAATGAGATTTTTTAGGACTCATTTTTTAAATTATGTTACAAAAAGTGTTAAATGATAAGTAAAAGTTTTTAAATTAATGTTCCCATTTACTCCAGACTTTGTTTTTCAATGTCTGGTGGGAAAAAAGTACATTTAAGGAATATTTACATTTTCATGCTTGACATTTTTAAAACCAAGTTTTCGTGAGAATCACCCATACATAGATACAGGTCATTGAAAGTGCTTGAATCTATTTTATGCAAGAAGTTTTCTGGAAAAAAATCCATATTATTCCTTGTGTAGTGTAGGATAATATCATAAAAATTCTAGACTTTTAAGCACACATACTAAACTGTTCGCTTTAAATGCTTATATCTTCTGTTTGCGAATGTTGATCCATACCAATTTTTTTTTGCATATTTGTGTTTTTGCGTATTTCGGTTACATACGTCTCGGTTTACGTATGTATCTGTTGTTCTCTGAGAAGGGAACGAGACGCTGCATCTATAGCGATACTTCCTGGCTGCCACGTCACCCTGTCTTTATTGTTAAGCCTTAACATTGGTTGAATTTGATATACACATTCAGACGCACTTACCCCTGGAAGTGTCCCAATAGTGTCAGGGAATTGTAATAATGTATCTTAAAAGGTAACACGATGTAACCTTGCTCTCACTTGAAACAAATGTGTCCCCACATTTAGTCCTTTAATTTGACAGTATTAGACTTGGAAAGTCCTTGAAAGGTTGTTGAATTTGATATTAACAAAGGTATGTGGGAACCCTGACTATACATATATTCCTATATACACATGTATACGTACACGTGTTTTAGTGCAAATGAATGATGTTGGCATTGTAGATTATTATATTGTTGTGTTTACCTCTGAGGTTGAAAGATGAGAGAGATGTGCATAAAATATCAGATACAAGTGAAAATTTCAGCGCTGTTTTTCACATTGCAGCCTTCATTGTGAAATCTGCAGCTCCCTGCAACAGCTGCAAGATTATCTGGCAATGTTTTTCTCACACTCGTGCAAGGAGTGAAAGAAAAAAGAAAGAAAGAGAAAGAAAAACTTTTGCAAAAATCTATCATTAAAGAAACATTGCACTTCATATCAACTTAAGTGCTTTTTACTTCAGTTTAAATTTCAGTAAAAAGTAATTTACACTTGTATATAAATATATTAATGTATAGGTACATATTTTATATTACATAATTAATGAATACAAAATAATGCACAAGATAATCTTTACAGCTATCATTTATTTTTTATTTTTAAGCTACTGCATTACCTTTTATAGTGTTTCTCTAATCTCTACTTTTTGTGTCGGTGCCCACAGGGTTTTTAGTGCCCTAATTTCTTGTCACTTCTTTATGCTTGTTTTCCATTGTTATCTGTTATATACCATTGTATAGCAACATCAATAGCCTACAACTAGTTTCATTGGCATCAGTTGTCAAGTAATTTTTAAGTATACACCAGACGTTAAAGTAAACATGATCTGCTTGCTTGTTTTTGCAAAGGAGAGTGAATGTACTATTAGTATAGTAGAAGCCATGCAATTGTTTTAGTTTCAGACTGACTCACTCATTGTTTTAAAGCACCACACAAGTAAAGTTTTTTTTTTTAGCATAAGTGCCTTCTAAATTTGATATAGGAACTATTGATGTACTGGCCATTGATACTTAACCCTAAAGTCTACATGGACTGGCATTCACAAATCATTGTATACTTCCGTAACGTGACCATTCATAAAGCGACTGCATCCTCTAAACCTATTGGTTAACATTTGCGTTGAGACTTTAGAGGCAGAATATAACATTTTGATCGCCTTTTTTGGCATTAAATGCAAGGAATTGTGCACACTGCACAGTAATTTGTATTAAAAATGTAAATGGTAAAAAATATGTGTGTGATTGGCAGAACAAGGAGGTTGTGGGTTCTGTTATGCAAAAACCTGATTTTTATTACCCTCATTTTGTTAAAATGCTCTCTATAACCAAACAGCAAACCCATCCAATGTGCCTTATGAGAGTGCCAGTACTCCTAGTACCAGCACGGCACTCTGATGTAACAAAGCTGGGATGTTTGGCATTATAAGAATGTCCCATATTCTATACCACTCTGTGGTACTTTGGGCACCATTCATGTGAAATGTACCATGCATGGTACCAGCTGATAGTGCAGCATTATGGTGGAGCCGCGGTAATGACCCAATTTCATCTATTCAAAGGGCGAATTCAAAAATCACTGCCAACATTTTATCTTTTGAAATGAGAAGAGATTGTGTTGGACATGATTGGACCAAATGGCTTTAGAAGCGCAAATCATTTTAAAGGGGTAGTTCAGTGCAGCCATTGAAACAGGAAAATGATAAGAGAATGAAGTGTACATTTGGGCCCATTTTATTTGTATCATTTTATTTTTATATGACACAAGCATTGGTTTACTTGTACTTGTTCAGGATGATGGGGAATAGGAAGTTTTATTGATAGCTGGGTCATGGTATGATAATATTGCTATTGTTTCTGTATAATGTGAAGTTGTTCAGAACTGTGTATTCAGAACAGCATTGTGTCAATCTTTTACTTTTTTCATTTTTTTATCTATTACAAAGTATACTCTTTATTAAAATATAATACAAAATTATTTACTTATTTTGTAAACAATTTCTTGTTGCACTTAAATTCTTAAGTTCATTCAACTTTCTTGACTAGTAAGGAGTTGTTATAAAAATAAAATTGTTATTAAAAAGTTATTTTAACATTATTTTTTAATTCACAGCAACTCCTCACTAGTCAAGAAAGTTGAAATTAATAGGTTTTTTTCTTCAAATTAATTAAAAGGAAATGGTTACAGTAGATTTTAGTTTAATATAATTTGCCTTTATGTTTGAATTCTCATGGACTTTCTTTTATTGAGTGCGTTTTCATGCACAGTCTTAGTACGTTTATGCTTTTTAAACTGATAATGTGTGAGGTCATGTAAGTATGTTAAGCAGTTTTCTTTTATCGGGGAAAGTCATAAATGGGTAAAGCAAAATTTGGCACAGGTAGATTTCTGCCCATTACCCCAATTTTGCATCGCATGTAAAACCCTTAAGTTTGTTCATGTGCACATGTAAAAGATAAACATCACAAATGGAAGTAATGCATAAAAGTCTCCTTTCGACTCAGAGAAACTGTACGTTTTAAAACACTTTTACATTTACAGGCTTTTTGAATGACAAGCCAGACTATAGCCGGTGACTTAAGATAAGTTGGCAAATAGGGTCACTGCCTCTAGAAACCTGACAAATCTGTGCATCCTACGTAGCCAGTTTATGCATGAAAACTGGTGTCTATAATAAGCTTACTTTTGGTAGATATTTATTTTTTGCATGTAAACGATATGTTGGTTAATCTTTTTTCCAACAACATTTGTGTAAAATTGTTGGTAGCTGTACCTTACAAAAACCTTGTTTCACCTCTCGCTACAGGCATTTTCTCTTATTTGCGTGCATTGCTCAACTTTCCTGAAATCGGCTTACTTTACACCCATACAGTGAGTGCCATTTGACCGGCTTAAATGTGAGGAACGTAATTATTAGCGTAGTAGCACATGAAATTCAGGTAACAGTTTGGCAGGCTTTGATAAGCTGATCTCTGTTAGCTGTAGCTGAGTTTGAAAAGCAAACTGAGTCAGAAAAACATGGAGCTTTGCCGAAAAACAAGGCAGTTCCAGCTAAAGATGACTTTAACGTTTGACGTCGTTTTGTCTTTTGGGCAGTACTGATCTGAGGTTTTAGTTTATTTTAGGGCTTTGTGCCGATTTTACTTTGACTTTAAAAAAGTTGTGATTTTGGGGTGGGTTGGGTTACAAATCCCAAGCCTATTACAACTCGTATAACCTCTGCAAAATAGCTCATTTCCAAGTTAAACTGAATATGAGAGGATTTAATGGATATCCAGGAACAGGATATCCAGGGATTTAAGAAATCAGGGATTTAAATCTTTGGTGGTGCAATTCACTTATTTGTTTAATATGTTATCTCTTGATCTTTACTATGGTAATGTTCGCTGGTTTCAATTTGCAGCATTTAGCCAATATCAGCTGAAAGGAGCTTGTTACCACATTTTTTATTCATGAGAAATAACTTGCATGGATGCATCATGGACACTAAGACCATAAGCATGCATTAAGAAGAATTGTTTAATTTTATATCTTTGCTGCCAATCGCCCTCACTTGACTCATCTTGATACCTGTCTTGTATGGACAAGGTTTTATTATACTCTCCTATAGTCCAAACCTGGTGCCAGTAGGAAGCCCAATAATCAAACACGGCCCTGCCGAGGCTCGATTTGGAGTGGTCTGCCTCCGATTCCCATCTGCTTCCGATTATACATCATCCTGCACACCATGAGATATTACAAACAGCATGTCTGAAGAAACTTTTCCCTGAGGCTAGCAAAGCAGCCAGCATGTCCAACTTTGATACCTGATGAAGGAGGAAAGTACGAATAGTTTAGGTCGGGTAGGCAGACCGAAGCTAACTTTCCCTACATAACATTTAGCACCGAGTTTCTTTTCCAGCTGTCCGTTGTTGTTGCTCTGAAATAGGGTGAGTTGTTATTCTTCGCACAGTTTTCCAGCATCTACATTTTCTACTTACCGTCAGACCGACAGCGTCTGCCAAAATTGTTTACTGATGTTAATGTGGCATTGAATGAACTTGAGAAGCATGCAAGATTTTCCTCTTGGTTTGTTGAACATGTGCCATTCTCTTGAACTTTCAGTGCTAGACCCACAGCAGGCTAAATTTTTTTTAAAAATGATTTTAAAACCCCCTCAGCGCAGGTTCTGGGAAGTATTACCTTGAGCAGTCTGTTGTTTCTCTACTGGATGTAAGTGTATTTTTCTTACATCTTATTAAACTCAAGGAGTGCATACTGTACAGTAAATGTTTTATTTTTCTCATGTCTCTCTTAAAATTGCTACACCATCCTGCAGAGTTTGAGGTAAACCTTGTTGGATAATAGCCCACCACGCTGTCATAAAACATAATGAAAATGGTCCTTAATTGTCAACCCTTTCAAAAAGTACACCTTTGCACCTAAAGAGTTCATATTAGTATCTCAAAGGTAGCCTGATTCTAGTCAGAATTTGAGTCTGATACCGCTCCATTGGGCTGTGATTATGGGGCGTTTCAACCAAACCAGGACAAAAAATGTCTCTGCACTCAATTGCATAGACCTACAACCAATCAGAGCAACCAAGTTTGTGACGTATGTTGAAATGGCCTCTGTCCTTTTGCAGCCTGACCTGAACTTCTAGTTATTTCGCTACAATGAGACTAACGTATTTTTTGGTCTATAAGCCACGTTTTTTCATATCTTGGCTGGTGCTGCGTTTTATAGTCAGGTGCGCCTTGTAAGTCAGTATGAATTAATTTTGACATTTATGAGGCAAGAGACAACATTACCGTCTACAGCCACGAGAGTCTGCTATATGCTGCTACTGTATGTATGTAATTCAATAGATTTAGTAATGTGGAATGACGCGTATGCGAACTTCAAGCTAGTTGGCTTGTTCGGTTAATTTTGCCTATTCAGCCTTCCAGGTAAGTTCTGTACGCTATGGTTTATCGTTCAAATAACTGATAATATTACTTTAACATACAGATATCTATTCAGCCTGCTGTTCTGTCTGCTATTGTTTAGTTGATTAACTCGCCTTTCCAGATTAAATGTCTGTTCTTCGGCTTGGATTTTGTGAAATAATGTTCTAAATAAACACGACGTATAGTCCACTGCGACTTATATTCCACTGCGACTTATATTCCACTGCGACTTATAGTCCACTGCGACTTATAGTCCACTGCGACTTATATATGTTATTTTGTCTTAATGACGCATTTTTGAATGATGCGGCTTATACTAAGGTGCGGCTTATAGTCCGGAAAATACGGTAACATTATGATTGTACTAAGTCTGAGTTAGTGAACGTACATCGACACCTACTCTGTTTTACTATGTGTCCCATCTTCTTAGCGACCATCGGAGCGAGCTGATAAATTAAACATTTGCCGAATCCCATAGTTGGGACGGCAAAAACATCTTTCCGATCAACAAATGCCTTATCGCATATCTATATTTATCTTTTAAAATCAATGCGCTGTCAATATCTTCTAGGACAGACTCGATGGCAGAATCTTCACATTTCAATTCTCCAGCAGCAGCCGTCTTTGTTGTAATCGGATTTAACTCAAGCACTCTTTGGTGACGTGTTTGTTTACGTTACTGTTGATCATCTGTCAATCATCGTATAAAGCCCTCCCTGACAATTTGATTGGTTTGACCAGATTTGGTTCAAGCATAGTTGCGCCACAACGGAGCGACACCAGACCGAACTTCCCGACCTGAAATTTTGTGGGAGGGTCTAAGTTTGGCTGGCACCCAGGCTACCTCAAAGGTACATATTGTTACCAAATATATACATATATGTACCTCAATGGTATTTATTAGGACATTTTTAAAGGGTTCTGGCCCAGTGACAGCTTTTTAAAATACATTTCAGCCTACAATTTCCTTACTTAAAGTTGTCTATACAGAGCCTGGTCCCCTAGTCCTGTCTGCTGTATGAATAAAATGTAATCCCTTCCATTTGGTTTGAAATGTATATTCTTGGATGGCTGCCTCGGTTTGGAGGTCCCTAGTGTTTCTATTTTTCCTATCTTCCAGAATTTTACCACGTTGTACTGTGTATGTGTGTTTGTGTATGTGACCAATAAAACCAAAAAAATCTAGCTAATATGCTTTTTTGTATTTAATCCCAAGGTTTACTTTGACTGTGGAGCCAAGGTGGACGATTCGGATGTCCAAGGTCTTATTCTGTCACCCGGCTTCCCGTATAACTATTCATCTGGCACTCACTGTGTGTGGCAGTTCTTCATACCCGCTGGCCATCAACTGATTATGGAGATGTTTGATTTCGATGTTTTTGGGAGTCCCGACAGTACCAATACATTAGCAGACACCACAGATGAGGTACCAACTGATGAAAATGCAGCGGTCTCAAAAAGCCTAGCTGTTAGCCAGAGCATGGGAAGTTTATTCAAAAAAGCCCCGTCTGCACGTGGAGAAGAGGTCAAGCAAGTGGTTGTCCAAGAGCAGTCCACCAAAATTGAGATGACCAAAGTTTCCAACTCTGACAAAATGCTGTCTGATTCCCCCTATGCAGTACCCTCATCTCCACAATCTTCTCAGCCATCATCTGGAGCTCAAGATGAGGATAAAAAGGTCAGGGATTCTGTTTCACTCCAAGCATCGAGAGCAGCCAGTGACCCTATGGAAAATAACATTAACTTTGTCACTACAAGCTCAGAAACATCCACCGAAATGGACGAAGAACTGACCCCTAACACCTTGCCACCGATGATAGATGCCTGTCCCCAAGATGTCCTCTACATATCAGACCTCATCACCTTCTCATCTCGATTCTGCGGCTCCAGACGTCCCTCTAGCAGCCAGTTGGTTTTTGGATCGGAAGATGACATGATGGAGGTCGTCATGGAGTTGATTACGACCACTCACTTGGGCCGTGGTTTCGCTTTACTGTTTCAATATCAGAATCAGACACAGTCAGCCATGATGGGGCAGCAGAAATCTGCATCGGGTTCAGATGGCGGCACAGGTGCATTGCTGGGAGCAGTGAGTGGAGCGGTTGTGTTTGCCGTGTGTCTCGCCGGCATCCTCTGTGCGATTTTCAGGTATGACTGGAAGTTCTACATGTGGGGATTTGTTTTGCAAGAAAAGCCAGATAAAAAATCCCATGATGCAATGCAAACATGTTTATGAATCATAGGCAGATAGTTAGATTTTCACAAAGGTCATGTCACTTGAAAGAAAATATCTTTCACAAGAACATTAAGTTCGTTTGTAGGATTATAGTTATTGAGGGAGGATTTTTGTGACGTTTGAGCGCACCATCCTTCTCATTACTGAAATGCTAATACTATCACATTGTGAATCATGGTAGCATTTGTTTACTTTTTGAATTGTGCATCATTGAGCTTTATTTCCTTTAATATAATTTAATAATGGTGTTTTTTGTGCATGTTTGTGCAACAACGACTATTAAAAGTCAGACGATGATTCTCAGCTTTTTAAAAATTGGCTTGAAATATGACCTGGACTTATTTTCGAAAGATTTCAAGACCGTAGTTCTGACACTTGCATTTTTTATTCGTTTATTCCTCACTTTTCCGCTCTGTTACTTCTCTCAGTATCACATTTAGTCTGGCATTAATTTTCTTTAGAATTAGTCACATGCCCAGTCCCACGTCCGTGACATCTAACATCTCACAGTTGATGTTGACTCAGCTGGAGTTATTGTTTCCCATTGTTGGCAACCTAAACCAAGTCTTTCTTCTACACTTTCGGAAAAACTTTGATGCTAAATCGCTATTCATTCCTGGACATGTCCATGGTGCCGCACCTGCCCGTAAACCGGATGCTCAAAAGCAATGTGCAGCGACACAATAGAAAAAAGGAAATTTAAGAAGCGGAGAGAAATGATATGAAAGAGGAAAGCAGAGACCTGTTTCAATTGATATATCATGCTTGTGTTTAAACAAACTAAAAGTCCAACTTGATTCACTCTGTGTTGAGAATGGTAGTTTTACTCTTAAAGTGTGTTTTGAGGTTACAGACAGTTTGCCTGAACTGAAATTAAATTAATGATGGCTCTCATTGGCCTCAATTATATCCGGTATAATTATCTGCATCATGTGATCAAATTACAAATAATAGCACTAAATGCAGGTGTAAACAGAGTCTTGTCATTTGATTCCTTTCAATATGATTTAGTAGGCGGACAAATACAATATAGGCTAGATGTTCTAGACAACATCAAAGAACCAATTATTGTGTGATGCATACTCAGTATGCCAAAATAACATCTATATACTTTGCTGTTAAAGTATGGGTTGAAAAAACAAAAATGTATCAGAAATTAGGAAAAGCCCTGCATAAATTTTGCTCTCTACTTCATATCTTAGGTCAAAGACCTAATATTGAAGGAATAGTTTACTCCAGATACTCCAATTTTACAACATCTTGGGTGTGTGTGAATTTCTTCTTTCAGTCGAACACAATCTAAGTTATATTAAATAATATCCTGACTCTTTCTGGCTTTGTAATGGCATTGAATAGTGGCCATTTTGAAGCCCATCCATCATCCAAAACTGAATCCATGTGACTCCGGTGGGTTAATATACTGCCGCAGGAAAAAATAAGAGACCACTCCAGTGTAAACTTCAAATCATAATTTCTAGATTATGACCACTTCAGTCTGGTGTCTGTTGGATTTTAACAAAAGCAAACCTTACATAAAGTTACATAAAGTCACCTATCAGCAAATTTAAAATGCTGAGAGCATGACAAGACCCGTTAAAGGGATAGTTCACCTTAAAATGAAAATTCTGATTTAATCATCCTCATGTTGTTCTAAACCTGTATGAATTTCTTTTTTCTGATGTACACAAAAGAAGATATTTTGAGAAATGATGGTAAACATAAAGCATATAGTAACCTTTGACTTCCATAGTAGGAATAAAAAATATGATGGAATTTAATGGGTACCGTCAACTGTGTGCTTACCATCATTTATCAAAATATTTTCTTCATCATTAATCTCAATACTTCCAAAGTACTGGAAGTCTATGGTCACTATCTTTTGTGTGTTTACCCTCATTTGTCAAAATATCATCTTTTGTGTTCATCAGAAAAAAGAAATTCATACAGGTTTAGAACAATATGAGGATGAGTAGAGGATGATTTTAATTTTAAGGTGAACTATCCCTTTAAAGATGTGGCTAAAAAGTTTTTATTTACATTTTTTCCTTAAATCCATTTAAAACATTAGTATTTTGTTGTTGAGAAATGACTTTGAACTTGTTTTCTCTGTAGTATTGAAGGACTGAAAAAACTGCATCTTTGTTTGTTTCGACCATGTTTTTCCATTAAAATGATAATTTTACCTAACACATACCTACACGGTATAAAATATGCTGCATTTTTTAAGCCAAAACTTAAAATAGTAGGTTGAATTGACTTGCAAAAACAAGTTGTTGATGCAACTTTCTACAGTGTATAAATTGTAAATCTAAAAGGGACCATTGAACAGTTTTTGTGAGAGAAAACAATTCATATTTTAAGCAATCAATATGTTGCGAATGTAAACACTAGATCAATAATAGCAGCACGCTGGGTCCTTGACGGTACCAAAGATATTGAATATAAAAAGGTTGAGGTCAAGGTCAAGCTTTATTAAGATCCCTTTAAGGGCAATTTGATTGCAGTACAGGTAAACAGACGACAAACTGACACATACAATACTTCATAATAATAAATAACAGTATACAAAAAAGTTCCTAAAAAATGTTTAAAAAAAAAACTTAAATACCTTTTAAGACTTATTTAGTAATAATTTAGTAGACTTATTAAGACTTATGCATTGTACCGCATTGTATTACTGTAAATAGGGGACAATGCAACACTCAATATGGCCGCTCTTGTGATGGAAGCCTTTCAGTTAAAAGAACCAATCATCACTCGATGGACTGACGATTCTTTGGGGGAAGAGCTCTATACGCTTGCCAGCATGTGCGCGTGTGCAGGAACCTGAAACAACCTCAATAAAGTTGTTTCTTAGTGCAGTTTGAGCGTAAAAAAACATAAGCTATGGACCAGTTTATGGTTTAATTGTTGGTCGGATGTTGTTTTTGTTTAATTTTGATTTTTGCATGCGATTTTAGAGATATCTGTTCAGGTAGATAGGACTTTAGTCTTGCATGACTAAAATAACTGCCTGGAAGCAATGCAAACATGGCCGCCAAGTGGCCCGACTTCCCTAAAGAGAATTTGTCGGTACGTAAGCTGATCATTGGTTCTTGCGAGTCTCAGGACTAGTCGACATATGCATTGTGACGAAACCTGCATGTAAATACTGTAAGTTTGTTGATTTATGTACATTTCAGACGAAGATGTGCTTGTTGTGAACTTTTAGGTATATGTTAAATCTACCTATATTCCATTTTTATGGATCAGCACAGGGTTTATATACAGTACATACATTCATAGATTGGTCTGCCTTATTTTTCTTAAAGTTGCCTACAGATATATGTTAAATTCTCAGCTTCAGTTCTCAACAAAACTATTTCAATGTCCTAACTGTTCCCTGTGGGATATAGAGGCAATATAACTGAAGCCTGGATATGAATTTCATCCATGGGCTTCAAAGGTCATGCAATTATAATTGATTTTACAACAGATTGAAATATCTTCACAAAATTGCACCGGTGTATGGCAAACACGCCGGAAATGAGTTTTATGTATTTGAGTTCTCCCTGTGTGTCCTACCTAGACAGATATTTTAACGTGGTTAAGCTGAGAGGAGTAAATGGTTATTTAATAAATACAAATAATGAAATCACAGTGATGTTATTTGTGTTCTGTTAACAGACCAAAACTGTGTGCGAAAGGAGCCACGACTGCTTCTTCCATCAGCTCGGAGGTAAACGCACAAAATATATGATGATGTTGTATTGTTTGATTCTTTCTACATTCAGTTCTAGGTTTATCTTTATGGAGGAAGAGTTTGTTTTTTAGCATGTGTATTAAACCTGCCCTGTGGTGCAGGTTCCAGGAGGAGTTTTGAATTCAGCAGCAGATGTTAGTGAACTGCAGATGGTTTCTTCTAATCGCCTGGAGCAGGAGACGGGTAAAGCGGGCGACAACAACAACCATTCCCTCCACCACAGCCTGTCCCATACAGGTTCTCTCACTCCCTCTCTTTCTATTGTTTTCTGCTTTTGTCAGTAGAAGGGAACATTGGGGTCATTGGGTTCTGGGTGTTGAGGAAAGCTGTTGATGAGTTCATATGTCCTCTCTCTGAACCTGTACTGTACTTTCTGTACGTTGTCTCTAAGGATAAAAGGTTAAGAACAATAGACTGTGCAAGACCCCTATTTCTATTAACGCTTTGCCCGCTATGAAAAGTTATCTCATCAATAAAAAAAGAAAATGCTTCCCTGCTAAGTTTTATATTACGGCAATCCATGTTTTTGCTATTATCCACTAGGTGGCACTCTTACCCAACTTTTTAAACACTAATGCATACACTGATCCAAAAACAGTAAAAACTCTGTGTATGTTTTGATCATCGTTCTGAATCTGATCTGTAACAAAAGTTCTTTACAAAAATGCAATTATCTCAGCTTTTTGCTCAAAATGTGGTACTTTTGAAGAAACCTACCCATATTTGAGAGGTGATTAAAAAGAGAACAAATAAAGATAGGATGAATCAGTTTTTTTGTTTAAAAGCAGAGGGTCTGTTCTTTCATTTGATATTTTGTATGTTTATATATTTAAAGAAGAACATTTTCTGGAAGACATTAAACTTTTGTGAAAATCATAAAAAAATGCTGGCACTGGCTGACAAAAAAAAAAAAACGTTTGCGGGGAAAGAGTTAATCAAACAAAAATTGTCCTTTATGTTCGGCATCAAATTGATGCAGTCTAAAACCCTTGACTTTTCGGCATAGCCCAGTTGTACCAGCTATGAAATGGTTAAAAAAAGGTTCCAATTAAATTGTTTATTGGAAAGGTAAACCATCACTAGCCATGTTTCCATCACTATGATTTTATGCGCATTATAAAGTATCGCATCAAAAACGAGTGATGGAAACACCAAATTGCAAATAAAAATCCCTTAATTAAAAAAAAAACGCTCGCTTGAAATGGTTTTTGACTTATGCGAAAACGAGTAAATGCAAATAATAAAGGAGATGAAAATGCATCTGCCGAATAAATTCTGACGTAGCGAACATTAAGGACCTGTTTACACGAGAACGCTCAAGGGTGAAAACGTAAAAATATTTTATCGGATGTGCCTTTCGTTTACACGGCGACGGCGTTTTGGGGGCTTAAAAACGCAAATAAGTGAAACCACCCTTTAGAGTGGAAATCTTAAAAACGATCTACCGTCGCGTTCTTGTCTAAAGAGTAAAAACGCAAAAGTCTCCTCACGGTGGCTCTCATCGCGTACGCGTTTACGTCACAGGCATGCGCCAGTTCAGGAAAATAACAACAAACATGTCAGATTATTTCCATACGTCGGACCTTCAAGTTGCCATAGCAGCTCTGATAAATATACAAGTCTTTCCAGCAGTTGTACGAATTATTCACAGAAAGTATTACTGATCAGAGAAGGCGCATTAATTACCTCAGTGAAACTGTTGATGCGCCAATTTGTCGGAGGCAAAGCATACGGCTTTGGACGAGACCTGGGAGAACCAGGAAGAAGGTTGTACGCAGGCACACGGACTTGGTGTTGTTGTGTGTCAGTGCTTCACATTGCCACCTAGCCTCCTGGAGTGCATACTACATCGAATATCACACACTTTTGCATCACCACATGCACACAGATTTCCCCCTCAAAATGCTCGTATAAACGCGGAATAAAAAGTGATAACGCAACGCCAGTTTTGCGGTTTCTTTTCAGATTGTTTCCATGTAAACGTAGCCTAAACCCACAGGACTGACCGTCTAGCTGTTTCCGCTGATGTTGTCTTTACCATAAATGCTGATGTTGTCGTCATAATGCCCTTGCTGCTAGTGCCAGCATAAAAAATGCTGAATTTCTTCTTCTCTGCACAGCATTTCGTTTGGCAATTAGAAGCTGCAATGCTAGTAAATTTATAACGTGCCCCAATATAACAGTCCTGTCTCCATTTTCTAAGTGTGTCTTGTTTGGAAACCCAGCTACTAATATGCCAGTAATGTTAAAACTGATTTGTTTGGATTGACAGTCATTTTCTTAACATTTCATGTCAGGCATTTATGTTGTTGTTGTTTGCTGTAAAGGATCATCAATAAATGCAGCATGTGATGCATTAGAGAAGACTGCTCTGGAGATGTTCTCCAGTGGCCTGACTGAACTAGAGCTGGGCACAGATGAAGTGTTTGTGAACGTTTCTACACCTGGTTCAACCAAATTGCCCTTCTCTGCACACACGGTAAGTATCTCACTCTTCACCCATATGTGTCTCACTCCTCTAACTATATATCTCATCTGCATGGGTCAAGGGCCAAAAGTCTGAGTCAAAGGTTGTTTTGCGTGCATCTCACTACTTGTCTGCATGTTACACACAGACAATGCATGAGATAGAGGGTTAAGACATGCAAAAAAAAGAGTGAGACGCATACATTATTTTACTACTTACCTGCCTGAATCTAGCCCTTGTTAGACCCGCATGGGTCTCACCTCTGATTTGCGTGTATCTCACTCCTCATCTGCTTGGGTCTCACTCTTTGTCTGCATGTTACACAGTGAGATCTATATATTTTATTTTACTACTTGTCTAATTCTCACCTTTGTCTGCATGGCTCTCACTCCTTGTTTACAAGTATCTCACTTCTCACTTGCATGAGTCCCACTCCTTGTCTGAATGTTACACAGACAAGGTGTGAGATGCTGATATAGGGTGAGATGCATGCAGATAAAGAGTGAGACGCATACATTGTTTCAGTAATTGTCTGCCTGAATCTAACCCTTGTCTGCATGCGTATCATCTCTTGTTTGTTTGCATCTCGCTCCTCATCTGCATGGTTCTCACTCTTTGTCTGTAGATTACACACAGACAAGGGGTGAGATGCAAATAAGGGGTAAGATGCATGTAGATAAAGAGTGAGATGCATACATTATTTCACTTCTTGTCTGCTTGAATCAAACCCTTCATGGGTCTCACTCCTTGTTTGTACGTATCTCACTCCTCATCTGCGTGGGTCTCACTCTTTGTCTGTAGATTACACATGGACAATGCATGAAATGCGGATAAGGGGTGGGATGCAGGCAGATAAAGAGTGAGACACACAAATTATTTCACTACTTGTCTGCCTGAATCTAACCCTTGTCTCCATGGGTCTCACTCCTTGTTTGTACTCTTTGTCTGTAGATTACACAAAGACAAGGGGTGAGATGCAGATAAGGGGTAAGATGCATGCAGATAAGGGGAAAGATGCATGCAGATAAAGAGTGAGATGCATAAATTATTTCACTACTTGTCTGCCTGAATCTAACCGTTGTCTCCATGGGTCTCACTCCTTGTTTGTATGTGTCTCGCGCCTCGTCTGCATTGGTCTCTCTCCTTGTCTGCATGTTACACATGGACAATGCTTGACGTGCAGATAGGGGGTGGGATGCATGCAGATGGGGAGTGAGACGCATAAATTATTTCACTAGTTGTCTGCCTGAATCTAACCGTTGTCTCCATGGGTCTCACTCCTTGTTTGTACTCTTTGTCTGTAGATTACACATAGACAAGGGGTGAGATGCAGATAAGGGGTAAGATGCATGCAGATAAGGGGAAAGATGCATGCAGATAAAGAGTGAGATGCATAAATTATTTCACTACTTGTTTGCTTGAATCTAACCCTTGTCTCCTTGGGTCTCCCTCCTTGTTTGTATGTATCTCACTCCTCATCTGCATGGGTCTCACTCTTTTTCTGCATGTTACACACAGACAATGCATGAAATGCTGATAAGGGGTGATATGCATGCAGATAAAGAGTGAGACACATAAATTATTTCACTAGTTGTCTGACTGAATCTAACCGTTGTCTCCATGGGTCTCACTCCTTGTTTGTACTCTTTGTCTGTAGATTACACATAGACAATGCATGAAATGCAGATAAGGGGTAATATGCATGCAGATAAGGGGTAAGATGCATGCAAATAAAGAGTGAGACGCATACATTATTTCACTACTTGTGTGCTTGAATCTAACCCTTGTCTCCATGGGTCTCACTCCTTGTTTGTATGTATCTCACTCCTCATCTGCATGGGTCTCACTCCTTGTCTGCATGTTACACATGGACAATGCATGAAATGCAGATAAGGGATAAGATGCATGCAGATAAAGAGTGAGACACATAAATTATTTCACTACTTGTCTGCCTGAATCAAACCGTTGTCTCCGTGGGTCTCACTCCTTGTTTGTATGTATCTCGCTCCTCATCTGCATGAGTGTCACTCCTTGTCTGCATGTTACACACGGACAATGCATGAAATGCTGATAAGGGGTGAGATGCATTTAGATAAAAAGTAAGACGCTTACATTATTTCACTACTTATCTTTCAAATATCTAACCCTTGTCCCCATGGGTCTCACTCCTTGTTTGTATGTATCTCACTCTTCATCTGCATGGGTCTCACTCTTTGTCTGTAGATTACACATAGACAAGGGGTGAGATGCAGATAAGGGGTAAGATAAAGAGTGAGACATATACATTATTTCACTACTTGTCTACCCTGAATCTAACCCTTGTCTCCATGGGTCTTGTTTGTATGTTTCTGACTTATCATCTACATGGGTTTCACTCCTTGTTTGCATTGGTCTTACTCTTTTTCTGCATTTTTTCACACTGACAAGGTGTAAGATGCAAATAGTGGGTGAGATACATGTAGATAAAGAGTGACACACAAAATTTCACTACATTTCTACCAAATCTCACTCTTGTCTGCATGTGCTTACTCCTTGTTTGCACGCATTTCACTTCTCGTCTGTATGGTTGTCACTCATGTTACAAGGAGTGAGATGCAGTTGATGGGGTGAGATACATGCAGAAAATGAGTAAGATGCATACATTTTATTTCACTTCTCATCTGCTTGTATCTCACCCTTGTCTGCAATGGTCTCAAGCCGTCTTTGCAGGTATCTCACGCCTTGTCTATGTGTGCCTCAGTTTTTTCTGCATGTATCTTACTCATTTAATGTATCTCACCTGTCACCTGCACAAGTGTCACTCCTGTTCTTCATTTGTTTCACTCCTTATCTGTGTCTCACTCCATGTTTGAGGAAAATGTGTTTTGGTACGTATTTTAAGGAAGTATAACTCAACCTTTTTTTCTGGCTGACAAACATATCCAAGTAGAGTAACCGAGTGAAATTGAAGGGTGATTGACTTAATATATCCAACCAAAATCTAGGGACCACTTGGCCTCAAAAGTACCATCAAAATGGCTACAATGAATTTGTGAGGTTTAAGGAAATGTTATTCACCATTTAATTACCATGCAGTGACATTTAATACATTTATGTTTTGTCCAAATGTTTTATCAGGACCACCGTGTTACGCGGATATCTTTATCGTGTTTAAAAATTTGAATGCATATTTATCTCGTCATACTCATATTTTTTTTTTCTATCTGTTTACTCTCGCTTTGTAAGCTTTCTTCATGACACTGAATAGTTTTCAGCATGAATAGCCGGTGCAGTGTTCTGCATTGATTGAACATCACCACACACCAAGAAGCTTGGCCTCATAGACGCTGCTCTTCACTGGAGGATGCTGGGACAGAGAAACTCTGGCAGCCGAAGGGGTGCTGGCCCACTAATAGCTCTCCCTAATGAATGCTTTCCGCCCGTAGCCAATTTCCCAGCTCCAGCGCTGTGCGTTTCTCCGCGAATGTGTGTGCGTGTGGTCCATACTGCTTTGGCTCTAAATTGTGACATGAAAAATTTGCCAAGCTGCGTTCATCCAAAGAGGTTTGAGAAGAATCAGAAACCTGCGAGACGCTGCGGGGTGCACCCTAACTTTTTGGCACTGTAGTTTCTTTATCCTATTTTGCCTTTGCCCAAAGCCAAACAATTTGGTATTGTGTTAGTTATAATGTCACAATGCCAGAACAGCTCAAGATTAAACCCAACATAATACTCGTCTAGACATTGGGATCTCCTGGAGATTGTGTGTGAGAACTGTCAAACCCCTATGGATGAGAAAACCCCTTCTGAAGCTTACACAAAGATTGCACACATGTCTGATTAACTACATATTTTATGCTAGGCAAAGGTTTTGGCTTTGCATGGCCCTCGTGTAGATTTGTGACCTGGGCACAGTGTCTGGAACTGCTTAAGAGAAAAATAAATGTAATTTATAGAAGAGAAATAGTCAGACATTGTGGTGACCTTTATTTGATGGCTCTTAAAGAATGAACCACCAAATTATATTCATCAATAACATTTCATGATTTAATCGTTTTTAAAGATTATGAAACCCAACATATTTCATTTACTCAACATTTTGCATCAAATGTACATTTATAAAAGAGATTGATGAATTTTATACTTTATTGGATTCTGCTGTCTGCATGAAAGTTTGAAATTGAATTTCACTATTGAGGTTTATAGGATTTGTCAATTATAATGAAGAATCTAAAACTATACTCTCTCTTAGCAACGAGACCGTTTCCTAAGACACAGTGACACAGGACCCGGTCGCCTCTTTGATTGGTCATCTCCAGATTCAGCCCTGCCTACTGTAACCAAGAGCAGTCTTACTGGATCAGCAAACAGCACACGACCAAGAGCATGGAGTGTACGAACCTTCCAGGATCTCATTCCTCCGCTTCCCCAACTTCATAAGAAATGGTGTAGTTGGAATTCAACAAGCCCCTTTACCAAACTGGTGGACAGTGTGAGTATTTAGTACTTTGGTTCTAATTAATATTAGGTCTCTTTAAATACTGTGCACTTGCATAAGAAAATTTGTATACATGAGAGGACACAGGACACATAGTCATGTGTAAAGAGAAAAAAGCAAAGGGCCCAAGACAGATCCCTGTGGTACTCCTGTTGCAGCAGGTGGCCTGGTCCACTCTCCAACCTGGGGTTTGCCTGAGAGGAACTCTTTAACGCAGAGGGGGGTATTTAAACCAAGGTCCCTGAGCTTAGAGGCAAGTCTGTGGGTCTCTATGGTGTTAAAGGCTGAGCAATAGTCTATAAACAGCAGCATAACACGAATCCCCATGATGTTGTTGTCGATGTGGGTGAGAGTGGTGTGCAGAACGTGGGAGACAGCTGATAGGTTGGACTGTAGTGGGTCCATATTGTCCAGAAAAGATCTGCCTGTCAAAGACCTAAATAGAGATAATTTGATTATTAATGATAAAGAAGATACGGTATAACATTTAATACTCTTCCCTCAGGGACTTCCAAGCACAGCTACAGATGGTGGAAGGGCAAAGGTCCTTTCAGACGTACCACCTCAGACTCCTGATGAGGGCTGCCACTCGGACTCCTTCATGAGCAATGCTTCGTACCCACTGACTCAGCCTGCCCAGCGCCAACGACGACTTAACTCCACCAGCAACCTCCGACGTACCCGTTTCAATCCACCATGCTTCGGCCTGCTCTCTGGAGCATCCGAGTCCTCCAAGCCACAGGGGTTGACCACTGTAAATGGAATTACAAGCTCAAATCAGCTGTCTGAGACCACCAGCGCCCCCTCTGGCCAGCAACAAGTATTAAGCGGTGAGGACAACCATGTTACAGTGCCAGTGTTTGCTATATCAGAAGAGGAAGACCGACAGCCTCTTGTGTTAGCAGAACATCATGATGAGCCTTTGAGGTTGAACAAACAGAAGTGCGATGGGCCAAACATGCCACTTCTGTCGAAAGGCCCAGTCCGTACCGCCCAACCAGATGATCACTCTCTAGTGAAGGGAGATGGTCAAACTGGAGGTCAGGGTGGGATCTTGTGTCTCGAAATAGAGGGTCCTTTATCTCTCTCGTGTTAACAGTGACTCAAAGATAAGGAAATAAAATAAAGATGTTCCTTATGCCAATCAGTGCCATGTGGTTGAAATATGGTGGTCATGTGACCAGTTCATCCAGTAGATACTGTGGGCCAAAAGAAAAGTTGCCTTGTTATTCACATGGATTTATTATGAATATTGGAAGGATTAATGAAAAATCTGTTGTGTTGAAGCACTTATTGTTCTTCTTTGGTTGGTAAAGCCATCACTTCTGTATTCACAGGGTTTATGTAAGTATAAAATCATCTATCAGTATAGTTTGTAACTTTTAATTGTTTCAATTGTGTATATATATGAATTTAACTATGAACACTTAATTTACCATTCACTAATAAGAGATTTAAGTTCGACTGACTGTATTGTTACTTCATCAAGTTTCTTATTTGTTCAGTGAACAATACAACTGATTCCTAATCCCTTTGAAACACGTAGAAGATCAATTAACAGGTTTAGCAGAAAGCTGCTTGACATCTCTCACAACTTTTATCCATTTTTTCTAGTCCAAAACACTCTTACTCCTTCATAAGTTAAAGCCTTTTTTATTTTTCATATGACTTAACGAAGAAAAAAAGACAAATTAATTGTAAATTGTTAAACTATGCTTTTGTTTGTTTTGTTTGATTGTTCTAGTTTGTATGTTTCATTGTCACAATTGTTTCTCAGTTCCTTCATGTTTCTCAGTTTCACCTCCTATAGCACTTCTTACTGTGCCTTGTGGCAATGCTGCTAAATATGTACTGATGCAATAATTGAAAATGTATACAATCATATTTTTTATAACGTATTCAATTTCTTATATGCTGCAACAGTGTTTTTTAATATTCAGTATGGTATATTTGTATCTGATTGTGAGACATGTTGGTTTATAAAGGGAACTGACCACTCTACAGACCTATAATATGCAGTAACTAACATTTAATGCAAATAAATATGTTTTTGTACAGTGAACTTTTGTGGGTGTTGTATCCCCAGGCACTAAAATGCACCAAGTAAACTTAGTAAATGTACTACTTTAAAACTTTTACTTGATATACAAAACATTTGTCTTTAGTACTTCAGATAAACGTAAGAACATTGAAGTGTACTCAACTGTGTTATTTTGAGATGCCATTTATTTCAATACACATAAAATCAGTTTAAGAAGGCTTTTATTGGTGTTCAGTATAGTTTTTTTAAAGGGATAGTTCACTTCTGTCATCATTCACTCATCCTCATGTTGTTCTAAACCTGTATGAATTTCTTTTTTTCTGATGAACACAAAAATAAAGATATTTTGAGAAATGATGGTAAACACACAGCAGTAAGTGACCATAGACTTCCATAGTAGGAATAAAAAAATATGACGGAATTTAATGGGTACCGTCAACTGTGTGCTTACCATCATTTATCAAAATATTTTCTTAGTCATTTATTACAATACTTCCAAAATATTTTTTTCCTACTATTGAAGTAAGTCAATGGTCACTTACTGCTGTGTGTTTACCATCATTTCTCAAAATATCTTTATTTTTGTGTTCATCAGAAAAAAGAAATTCATACAGGTTTAGAACAACATGAGGATGAGTAAATGATGACAGAATTTTCATTTTAAAGTGAACTATCTATATAAAGTGCATTGAAGTACTACTGAAGTAGAACTATACTTCTAATCTTCTAATTTTTTGTGTTGTTTAATTTAACTCTGGTTAAAAAGACGATTTTAGTGGAAACAACATAATCAAATGGCTTAGAGCGACGTATGATATGTTACGTTACGGCAACGTATGTTATGCTACATTAGGGCAACGTGTGTTATGTCAACGTATGGTATGCTATGTAAGGCAACTTATGGTATGTTACGTTACGGCAACATATGCTATGCTACGTTAGGGCAATGTGTTTTATGGCAACGTATGGTATGTTACGTTAGGGAAACATATGATATGTTACTTTAGGGAAACGTATTGTATGTTACGTTATGGCAACGTATGGTATATTACAATAGGGCAACGTATGATATGTTATGTTACAGCAACGTATGTTATTTTGCATTAGGGCAACATATGTTATGATACATTAGTGCAACGTAAGGTATGCTACGTTAGGGCAACGTTTGTTATGACAATGTATGGTATGTTACGTTAGGGAAACATAGATATGTTACGTTATGGCAGCGTAGGGTATGTTACAATAGGGCAAAGTATGGTATGTTATGTTACAGCAACGTATGTTATTTTGCATTAGGGCACTATATGTTGTGTTACGTTACGGCAACCTATGGTATGCTAGGTTAGGGCAACGTTTGTTATTGCAACGTATGGTATGTTACGTTAGGGAAACATAGATATGTTACATTATGGTATGTTATGGCAACGTATGGTATGTTAGGTTAGGGAAACATAGATATGTTACGTTATGGCAACGTATGGTATGTTACAATAGGGCAATCTATGGTGTGTTATGTTACAGCAACGTATGTCATTTTGCGTTAGGGCAACATGTGTTATGATACATTAGTGCAACGTATGTTACGTTACGTTATGGCAACATATTCTACGTTAGGGCAACGTGTGTTATGGCAACGTATGGTATGTTACGTTATGGCAACGTATATGTTATGTTACAGCAACGTATGTTATTTTGTGTTAGGGCAACATATGTTATGATACATTAGTGCAACCTATGGTATGCTACGGTACGGCAACATATGGCATGCTACGTTAGGGCAATGTGTGTTATGGCAACGTATGGTATGTTACATTATGGCAACGTATGGTGTGCTGCGTAATGGCAACGTATGGTGTGCTGCGTAACGGCAACGTATGGTGTGCTGCGTTACGGCAACGTATGGTGTGCTGCGTTATGGCAACGTATGGTGTGCTGCGTTGCAGCAACGTATGGTGTGCTGCGTTAGGGCAACGTATGGTGTGCTGCGTTACGGCAACGTATGGTGTGCTGCGTTACGGCAACGTATGGTGTGCTGCATTACGGCAACGTATGATATGTTATGTTACAGCAACGTATGTTATTTTGTGTTAGGGCAACATATGTTATGATACATTAGTGCAACCTATGGTATGCTACGGTACGGCAACATATGGCATGCTACGTTAGGGCAATGTGTGTTATGGCAACGTATGGTATGGTACGTTAGTGCAACGTATGGTATGTTACATTATGGCAACGTATGGTGTGCTGCGTTAGGGCAACGTATGGTGTGCTGTGTTACGGCAACGTATGGTGTGCTGCGTTAGGGCAACGTATGGTGTGCTGCGTTAGGGCAACGTATGGTGTGCTGCGTTACGGCAACGTATGGTGTGCTGCGTTACGGCAACGTATGGTGTGCTGCGTTACGGCAACGTATGGTGTGCTGCGTTACGGCAACGTATGGTGTGCTGCATTACGGCAACGTATGATATGTTATGTTACAGCAACGTATGTTATTTTGTGTTAGGGCAACATATGTTATGATACATTAGTGCAACCTATGGTATGCTACGGTACGGCAACATATGGCATGCTACGTTAGGGCAATGTGTGTTATGGCAACGTATGGTATGTTACGTTAGTGCAACGTATGGTATGTTACATTATGGCAACGTATGGTGTGCTGCGTTAGGGCAACGTATGGTGTGCTGTGTTACGGCAACGTATGGTGTGCTGCGTTAGGGCAACGTATGGTGTGCTGCGTTACAGCAACGTATGGTGTGCTGCGTTACGGCAACGTATGGTGTGCTGCAATGATGCGCGTGTCAATGTATAAACAACCCGCACACCGACCAACGTTTTCAACTAACTCACCCGCAACTTGGACCGCAAAAAATATTGTACCTGACCCGCTTCCTGGTCCGCATTTGTAAAAGTAGTAAATGCTCATTGAAATGTCATTGGGCCATAGACGTAGGAACTACGCTATAGGGTGTTCTTTATATTAGTGTAACTATATAAATTACAAAGGTTTAAAAGGCATCTTTAATTTCAAAAACCAGACCAACCGCGACCCGAATATCATAAAAAATATTTTTGAATGACTCGTAACCACGAGTGAGCGCAGACACCTGCTTATTGATCAACACGCACATCACTGGTATGCTGCGTTACGGCAACGTATGGTATGCAACGTTGAAAATTTTTGCACCAGCCACTTAGTGACTTCTCTCTAGAACAAATACCTTGTGGAAAATAAAAATGTTTTCGGTTTCCAAAAGACGAGGGGGAGACGGTTTGCATGAATCATCTTTGTGTGAATTTGGTAGCTATTTAAAAAATTAAGGATCTGTAAGTAACATTTTATACATTAATTTTTCAGAATCCTCTATGTCTGAGACCGAGACCGATGCGGTCGATTCCAAGACGAGACCAAGACCTTTAAAAAGTGGTCTTGAGACCGGTCTCGAGAACTACAACACTACTATGCAGAAGTCTACCGGAAGTTAAGTTAGGGCTACAAAAGCAATTTATGTATGTTGTTTCCACTAAAAAAAATGCAACCTGGGTTATCTAATAAATAACACATTCGCTTAGGTCTTAATTATTTCACAAAGAAATAGCAATGACAAAAATGTAATGCAATCTTTTATTTATTAGTGCAGTAAATTAGACAGTCGCTAAGCATCAGATTTAAGCATTACAAGGCACAGCAAGCTCAGTTCTCTAAAACATTGCTAGTAAATGTGCTCTCATTTTATTATACATGAATCAAAAACCTGCTTAAGTACAGAATCAATCATACTTTTCCTTATTTAAACTCCCCAGCTTAAACTTTGATGAGGTAGAATTGAATACCCCCTTTCCTAAAAGAAAAAAAATCCCAACCCAAGTGAGTAAATATTTGCTGTTGAGTACAACATTTCCCATTCAGCAAATGCAAAGCAGCCTCGAAAGCTTCAACACGGGACCGATCCTGAATAAATCCCTTAACACTTCCTGCAGATTTGAAAAAGCCTGGAGTTTGAGACTTAAAGCACAAACACCACACCGGAGGACCTGATTTAGACCATATGAAAGAAGTCAAGCTAAAGCCTGTATACGTGTATAGTGTTTAAGAATATGCATAAATGTCATTTTGATAGAACATAAAAAGTAGATTGCAAAATAATAAAACACAAACATCAAAGGCAATTTATTAACAAATCATTTGAATATCAACCCCTTTAAACCTTGAGGATACTGAATAAAAACTGCAATCCAAGCTCAGTTTGCCTACCAACTACTAAAATTCCCAAGCAAACGCGAATCAACATAATGCCAGCGTGAGGCCTTTTGTATAAATCCGTTTAGACTCAACGCTAACTAATGAAGTGTTGCAAACCCACCAAATGTGGTCGTTCATTAGGTGCCATTAAGTCAGTGTGTGAGGTTTTAATGCACTTAGGGCTTCTGTGTGTGTTTATTACAGTTTTATTAGTCGCTTTGGTACATTTATCGAATCATACTCACAATTTGCAAAACAGTAAGTGCATTTCTCAAAACAATTCGTACAAATAGCAAAACACCATGGATAACCTGCAAAAGCCTCTCTTACTCAAAATCCTTAGTTCATCTCTCAAAAGTAAACGAAGAGTTTGGTTCCAAAACGCGACAAACGGCATTTTATTAAAAAAATGAGTTACTGCCAAAATCAGTATTATATCAGGTCAGTAGTTAAAAGTAAATTCTTAATTTTACGCAAAATCCAATATCCGCCGTGTTATTCTGTCATCTTTTCTCCCTTTTTCCCCCAAAATGCGATAAACGCCACTCCTCCTTTTTTACAGAACGCAATAAATCCATTCCAGAAATTACAGCGTACCATTCACGCAATGTAAACAAACATGGCGGCGCGCTGAGTTCTAGTTTTCCTCATCTACTTTGTACTTCGTGATCAACAAACAAAACAAAATAATACTTTAATTGCATTGCTAAACCTGTGATGGTTTTCTGGGACGGGAAAGAAACGTAAGCCATCAACATCTAATAATTTCCGCGAGAGGCACTCGGGTGCTTGTTCTCCCGACAGCATCAAGCTTCTCATGCTAAAACATTGAACCCAGATGATCTTATGAAAAACTTTCCATTATTTTACTCAAAGTCAACGAAATTCGAGCAGGACCAAAACATTTTACAGCTGATCGCTGTGAAAAATGCTAAGCGACGACGTCAGTATAACCGCTGCAATGACATGGTTCTTAATATGACAAAGTAAGTGTTTTGATTAATGCCATTAATGTTTATTTTTTTAGTCAGTGTGTACAACTGTTCAACTAAATGAATATAAAATGGCAAAGATGAATGCAAATTTGATTGTCATAGATTTTTTGCATTTTGTGGAAAAAAATTATAATAAATCTTTGAAAATCAAGTTATGGATTTGAATTTTTTATGTTTTTATAACCTAAAGATGCTATGTGAAAGTTTGTAGCCTAACAGAAAATAGTGGTTTTCATCTTGTCACTTTCTTGGTATAGAAAACACGTTTTACCGAAATTTGTCAAAATGGATTTATTGCGTTTTGGAACCAAACTCTTCAAATATCTGTGTCAATGAACATGCCAGTGCCATCAGAATGACAAGTCAATGTGTCATTGTGTACGGATAAGATGTTTAGTCACGTTGTCAATATAACAGTTTACTCTGAAGTGATTTTCTGATGTAAACTATCGCTAAAGTTTTGATGACAAGTATTGTAAATTGTAATTTACACCTTAGTGTAAGTTATGTGGGAGTTTGATTGCAAGAGACTGAACAAAATTTACATTTACGCTTTTACTGTTTGTACTGTAATTCATTGACAAACTATGTCATTGCCATACAGAAAGGAAAAGACATCACTAGCCCAAAGAAAAAAAAGTAGAAATGTGAACATGGGACAATATCTTTAGGGAAAACTGTACATGCAGTGCTGTATTACACTGAAGTATTCCTATACCTCCTGACCCAGCAAGCATGTTTGGCTAAAACAAGGCTAAATTTGGGCTGCCAGTGAAAGTCTAATAGACGTCTAACCATAGCCAAAAAAATACACAATGCAAATACTTTTAGATCATGTAAAAGAAATGAAAGCAAACACATTGAACACCTGTTGGAATATCATACATCTTCAAGTTATTTTGGCAAAAATGGCATGTAACCAAATTCAAGGTTATTTAGGGTAGAAGTGGGTTACTCATAGACGGACTATATTGGGTCTATAGTTAGCAGTCATTTCAACATCTCAGTTTTGGCTTGCTGGGGACGTTTCTGTCTGTCAAGATTCACCTGGGAGCAATTAACCAAGTCAGGACAGATTTAGTAAAACTTCTAATAGAAATTTATAAAAATATGTTTGATCGGCACAATTATGAGAACTTGTTCAATAATTTTGCATGTAAAGACTTATACTATGAACTAATGCCTAAATGTTGTGGGGGGTGAGACTATTCAACAGAGACCCATTATAATACATTTCGATCAACATGACATAAGCAATCGATAATGTAGGAAAAAGCAGAAGATTGTACATAATCATTTGCATGAATGTACCAAAGCATTTGCAACTTGTTCAAAGAAATGAGAAACTGCTTTTTTGATGTGCACAAGTGACACAATGATGTGAGAATTGAACAAGTAGTTTTGAGAATTTCAATTCTGATCTGAGAAATGTACCAAAGCGACTGAGAAAAACTGTAAAGAGCAGTTGAGGCTGTGGTGATGGTGGAAGAGGATTGACCTCTGGGAATGTAGGAAGTCTAATCCGAATCTCTGAAGAACGTCATGATGCGAGACGAAATCACACATGCATGTGTGTAATATGTGTACTGTATAAATAATGAGTAACTCATAAAATAAAGTTAAATTAAAGGGATAGTTCACTTCAAAATGAAAACTCTGTCACCACTCCCCCATCCTCATGCTGTTCCAAACCTGCACAAATTTCTTTTTTCTGATGAACACAAAATAAGATATTTTGAGAAATGATGGTAAACACACAACATCCATTGACTTCCATAGTAGGAAAACATATTTTGGAAGTATTGTGATAAATGATGAAGATATTTTGATAAATAATGGATGTTGATAGTACCCATTAAATTACATAATTTTTTTATTCCTACTATGGAATTCAATGGACACTATATGCTGTGTGTTCACCATTTTCCTCAAAATATCTTCCCCTGTGTTCATCAGAAAAAACAATTCATACAGGTCCAGAACAACATGAGGATGTGTAAATGATGACAGAATTTTCATTTTAAAGTGAACTATCCCTTTAAGCTAACTTTATTTTATAATTTCTCAACACAGTTGGGTGATTTTTGTGAAATTAGACTTGCAAGGTGTCATGAAACATTTTGATGATAAAAGTAAATGTCATCTCTTCATGTATTTTGCACATGATTTCAAATGACATCATAAAAACATTTTTATTGTTTTTTTCCACATTTAAGGGAAATATTTTCATTACCGCAACGTGTCCATGACTGGATTTGGGTTCTTTAAATATTTATAATAAAAAAAATCTAAAAAAATAAAACGCTTCAGTGCATGTTATACTATAAACATTTACAGTAAAAAAAAAAGTGGTATTTGGTGATCATTGGTAAATGTAGTGACAATAATAAGAAATATAAATGTGTCCAAGACCAATTTTATCATCCTCCGCAACAATTTTCAATCACTGTTAAAGTCCTCAATGAACTAACATTTTGTAAAAAAAACTTGTTGGAAGGGACATAATTGACTGTGACACTCAAGATGACTTCCAGGTAAGCAGTTCTTATTTTTTCTCTCCAAATAAAAGTTACAATTTTGTTTGACAACTTTTTAGTTTCATTACCGAAACATGAATTTGTAAATGCATATTTTTAATGTAAAAATCATGTTGTGGTAATGATAACTTTTGATAATGATAATATAAAAAATGTAAATAATCCAAAAAAATCCACTAAAAATAATGAAAAAAATTGTCTTCAAGGGCTTTTGTAAATTCTGATGCTGGACACCTTCTAAATCTGGATTTCGAGAGAATCACCCAGTTTTGTTAATTCTGATACTAATGAGAGTTCCTGCAATGATTCTGGGATTACAACAAAGCATTGAGACAGTAGGTACACAAAGTGTCAATAAAAAAAAAAAACAGAAAAAGTAAATTAAAAAAGAAAACTTATTAACGAAAAAAAGAGATAATGTTAAAAGGTAAATTAAACGTTTAAGGATAGTTCACCCAAAAATAAATGTCACCCAGGTTCCTATTTCTGTATGTACCCACTGTCTTCCATAGTATGAAAAAATATTATGGAAGTCAATGGATGCCGTCAACTGCATGTTTACTGACATTTATCAAAATAACTTATTTCGTGTTTTATATAATAAAAACTCAAAAGGTTTAGAAGAACATGAGGATGAGAAAAAAAGATGACAATTTTAATTTCATTCATGTCACTTTAAAAACTTTGTGTGGTTTGATGCCTCAAATGTTTTAAAATATTAAATGTAGTAATCGATTTAATAGGCTGTCAGTATACAACATTCACATCAATTAAAAACCAACTTTTTAAACGTCTATAAAGAACTACAATGTGGTTAACCCAGTTAAATAACCACAAAAGAGTTTTACAAATGTGTAGCAATCGAAACACAACTACTCAAAAGAAATTCAAAAGAACAACTATTTTAATAGGCAAGAAATACAGTCAAAATATTCAAACTAGTATATGGCCACAACATATACCTATAACCCACTAAACATATTAGTTAGTTATATTACAAATACTGGCAAAAGAAGATAAATCTGGCCTTGCGTGCATATATAAACACTACTAAGTTACAATCTAACTGGGGAGTGCTATGCATTTTTCCAAAAGCAAGTAAATGGTAGAAATGCTATAATTATAAGATGATGAGAAAGCATTTAAGACTTTATAATAAAAAAACAGACTTGACTTGATTATCACCTGCAGTGCAATCTTAAGCCTGCTACAAAGCGCCGGCCCTGAGTTATACAATAATCTCTAAACACTGTTTTGTCAAATCCCACCCGAAAAGACCTGCAACATGAGTGAACAAAAACACACCCATCAACTGTGACATCACAGATCTTAATGTCCTCCATAGTGGTAACAATAAGAAAACAAGTAGACAATTTTTTGTGATCGGTTTAGATGATGATACTCAATTGCAATAGTGCACTGTTATGATCTCTTTAGCGTGATTATCCCTTTTATTTGATAACATACATCAAATTTTTACCTTATATTATCTCAGCAGCGTATAAAAGTATTGAGCAGATTAGTAACTATGATAGTTATGAAATTTATGGAAGCACTAGTTTTTTTTTTACAAGAATATGCTCATGCCCACAGACCCTTAGGCACCAAAGGTTAGTCAATCAAAACATTTCTTAAAGGAACAATCTATTCAAAAATGAAAATTTTAAATCTGTATATAATTGAACTGAATTTCTGAAGAAGCATTGACGTGCTCTTGACATAAACGGTAGTCCATCTAACTAATAAAAAAGACTATAAATACAGTAAAGTTTAAATATAGTTTGTTGTATGGACTACTTATAAAAAGTTTTAAAGGGATAGTTCACCCAAAAATGCAAATTCAGTCATCATTTACCCTCAAGTTGTTACAAACCTGTATGCATTTCTTTGTTCTGCTGAACACAAAGTAAGATATTTCAAGCATTTTAATCACTTTTCACTGATTCCCATTTTCTTTTAATCGTACTATGAAAGTCAATTTCATCTTGATTACAAAAATCTTCCTTTGTGTTTAACAGAACCAAGAAATGTATACAGGTACTGAGCAATTTATTTATTTTTGGGTGAGCTAACCCTTTAAGCAACACAATATATGTATAAATTAAGTAGACTTTACATACAACAGTGCATGATAAATATACACTTTAAGGGTGATTCTTTTTTTCATTCTAAAACTTCAGCTTGTGTCCCATGAAAAAACATTATACAATATAAGAACATCCCAAAAGTACTGACAGCATTTTTATTTTTGCATAAACTATTCCTTTAGTTGTATACTGTACTGTATAATATTCATCTGCATGAGAAAAACTTACATTTACAGTACACAAGCTACTGTGTCAACTGCCAGCTTTGTCTCGTTTCACGATGAAAAACATGGACGACACGAATAGCATAGGAAAGAAATACAAAGTGCAGATCCAAGTTTTTCCACACACCCACCCCAGCTCAAAAATGACTGATGCATTATTCATTTGATTGACGTTGCAAATGTAAATGGCAAGACTTGGGATTGCCATCTAGTGGAAAAAAGAGGTATTACACCTGCCCACTGCAGATTTGTTCCCCACAAACATCAAGAATGAGGCTTTGAGCATTTCACCCGCATTAGCTCTTAAAACGGGTCTGCTCACATATGTGGTTGAATTTCCTGAAAAAGAAAAAAGGCATTATTAGTATAATCAATAACTATGATATACACTGTCAAAAATAAAGGTACGAAGCTGTCACTGGGGCAGTACCCTTTAAAAAAGGTCCTTATATGTACCATTTAGGTACAAATATGTACCTTTAAAGGTACATTTTGGCAGTTCAAAGTACTAATATGCACCCTTTGGGTACAAAGGTGTACCTTTTGGAAAGGGTACTGTCCCAGTGACAACTTTTGTACCTTTATTTCTGAGAGTGTATTACTGGATGTCCCGAACAGAATTTATCTACTTAAATGTTAAATTGCTGCCCTCTACTGGTAGATCAAAGTATTGAGCGCCTCAATGGATAAGAATGATAATTTTGGAAGCTCATGGTATATCTTTGTATTTGTTTTAATCAAATCTGTAATAAGGCAGCAGAATTTATATTTGTGGAAGAATAAGCTTTAAAGTATTTACGTAGCATGATGTGCTTTCACTTGTGTCCGACAGTTGCGTCCCCAGTAGCAGTCCGGTCTGGAGGTAACTGCATCTGATGAATAAAAACAACCTTAGCATGATTGAGAAATCCAAGTATTGGGACAAAAAAAGTAAAATTCCTGTTTGTTGTGGAGTCAAGAAATGTCTAAACATTAAAAGGTGAATATATGAGACAAAAGTACAGAATGTCACATTTAATACGTTTTAACAATTTAGCAACTTAACGTTTGGATTTTAATTCTTCTAACTGATGTGACCATAAAATTGTCTGACAAGTTTTAAGTGATGAACTGTGTCCCGATGCATTAATTGTTCACACATCAGAGTCTTGCATTTGATGATAACACACAAGTCAGGATGAAATGTTGTTGTTGTTTGTTAAAAAGCATGTACGTGTTAAAACATGTTGATAAAAAATATGTTATTAAAATGTGACAAAGTTCTTGTCTCTATAGCAAAAGGAAACATTTTGTCTTTACAGTCCCAATACTTAAGACAGGCACTGTATATCAGCATGTTATGATGATACCTATCATCTATTATATTCACAGAAAAAAAATTATTGTTTGTCCTGTAGCGGCTACCGTAGCTTCTCTATGCGTTTCGAAAGAGAGAATTGAGCCTGTGGTCTCACCACTAGATGCCGCTAAAATCTACACACCGGTCCTTTAAATTACAATAGTTTTGTGAGCACAATAACACCTTGTATTCTACTTAGGGATGCACGATATATCGGCCGACATATCGTTATCGCCGATAACTGCCTATTTTTAATATTATCGGTCTGATAGCAAAATTAGGCACAATAAATGAAAGCCGATAAATGATGGATTATTTTGGTTTGTTGAACCACTTCACTTGCTCATTGCTGGCCATGTGGAGTTTTGATTGGTGCTTTCTGTGACATAGCACGAAGATGACACGTGTTGTGGGCTTAAGAAGAGTATGCTAGTCTAGCGCAAAGACAAGATGTCCGCGGTCTGGGAGTTTTTCATTGTGAAACCAATATGAATATTTATCGGCCTATATATATCGGTTATTGGCCCCCAAATATAAAGAGTTATCGGTATCGCCCAAAATTTCCATATCGGTGCATCCCTAATTCTACTCTATATTTAATGTATATATATTGAATGATTTTCTGTGTTTATTTTTTTTACGTGAAGCTCCTTTGAAAGGATGCAACACTGTGAAAAAACATGATATAAATCAATTAAATTTGTACCTGGTAGCTCTGATAGGGGAATATGTTCTCTGTATTTATACGCCAGCTCTCTAAAGGTACGAAGTCCACAGCAATAGCACAGGAAGGAGTTTGTGGTAATTCTATAATCTGAAACATGTGCACATACAAACATGAAAGAGATCTCAGAAAAATTATAATTAAGAAATAATAACAATTGAACCTAGATGTGGGTAAAAGTTTTATCATCACAAAATAATTGATTATCAATATTGTGACGTTCATTTCTGCAAATATCCTATACAGCAAAAAATAAAAAAAATTCCTGGACAAAAATATGTTTTAAATATATGCTAAATAAAAAGTAAAGCTTAATTAAATATATGTTTTTGAATTTGAAAATATATTTAGTTTTAACCTTCATATATGAACATATATTTCAAAATGTATTTCAGGGGCGACAAATTTCTAATTTTACATTCGGAAAATTATATTTTATCTGTCCCAAAATATTAAATATATAAGTATATTTTGTTTATTATTATTATATTTTGTATAATTTAATTTGAATCTTTTAAGCAGTTATGTTTACAAGTTATTCTTCCTATGCCACGTGAATATAAACACTTTAAAATATATTTATAGGTCACATCCCATATGGCAAAAATATTTTCAAATATATTTCAAAATATACAAAAAAATATATTAGTGAAAAATACATTTTTGTAAACAAATTTCAGCACACATATTTTTTTGCAATTATATTTTGTATATTTTGAATAATGTCTGAAAATTATAATTTTTTTGGCCATATGGGATGGGACCCGGGACCACAAAAATAAATATTAAAAAAAGAGAGAGATTTATACATCCTCTAAAAGTTAAATAAATAAACTTTGTTAGGATAGGACAATATTTGGCAGATATACAACTATTTGAAAATCTGAAATATTGAGAAAATCACCTTGAAAATGAAGTCTACTCACAAAAATAAAGTTTTGATATATTTACGGTAGAAAATTTACAAATTATCTTCATGGATCATGATCTTAACTTTATGGGGCGGTTTCCCAGATAGGGTTTAGATTAATCCAGGACTAGGCCTCAGTTATATTAGGACATTTAAGTAGTTTTTCAAACAAAAAACAACACTATTATGCATCTTGAGACAAGGTGTTTTTAAATTAAAGGCAACTAGGATAAGCCCCGTCCCGTAAATTGCCCCAATATCCTAATGATTTTTGGCATGAAACAAAAATCGATCATTTTGACTCATGCAATTAATATAATGCGACAAATATAACCATCCAACTTAAGACTGGTCCAGGGTTACATATCTCCAATCTCTAACTTGAACAAATCAACTGTTAATATTATCAAATGCTAGTTAACGTACCTGACAGATGATACAAGCCTTGCTGTACACCCTGAAGTGCTTCCTGTAGCATGTGTCTCCATGTCATTCCTCTAGAGCTCAAATAATTCTGCAACAAAGATGGCAAAACAAGTTCTGTAACATTTACATTTACGCATTTGGCAGATTAAGCTAGCAGTTGTGTAGCAGTTAAAGTTTTTTGCATGTACAGTAGCTGTGAGGGAACAGAACATACCCGAAGTACTTCTGACTCGTACTGATTGTTGTTTAAAACTCCATCCAGACATTTATCAGTCAGGTTGAGCTCTATGAAGAGACCACAAGCATGAGATCACAACACAGGTATACTATTACATCCAACAGTTTAACCAATCAGAAACCTACCGCTGAAACGTGCCAGGCAACCATGACAACCAATCCGCTGGCAGCCCCAGTACACATGACAGAACGGTTTCTGACACACCATACCGTGCAGAGATCAATAGACCAATAAAAAACCAATCAGGTGCTTCAATGATAACATTGATGGACTGTGTAAGTGCCACTCACAGTGCTGGGGTGATATCTGCGGCGCCAGATGTTCAGAGCGTCGGTCAGGCATGGGCTGAAGACAGCAGGTACAGATGAGGTGGTTACCCTGAGGAGGACATCTGAACTCTTGAGGACCTGCAGGAGAAACACAATGAAGAACATCAGCACTGAATTTCTGATATTGCATGTACAGTATGGGTGTTTGGACTGGGACAATTAATCGCGATTCAAACTAATAATTAGGGTTGTGACAATTAATCGGGGAAATGCGCGTTTCCTCAATGAATGAATTTGAATGAATTCAGAATCGATTTCAGACAGGTCTTTTTAATAGGAACGCGATGCATCGATGCACATCCCTACTAATAATACCTGTCTGATATCAATAATGTATCGCAAAGGCGATATTATGCACAGCTCTTTCATGTATTATGGCTTTTTAAACACTATGAAATCAGTATGAAGTTATTATCATTACCGTAATTCATTGGGAAGCATAGCAAACATAACTACACAATTAATCGTCCCAGTCCTAGCACGTGTGTAATGTTAGCATGAATAACCTGTAGTGTTATCAGATGATGTGGAAGGGCCGTCTCCAGGTGCTTTAGCTTCTGATGGAGCAGGTTCACAGATCCACAGGGCAGAACTTAGCTCCTTACGATAACCCAAACACTGCCGACATGTCATGTAGGGCTGACTATAAACACACACACATAGGTTTGTCTTTGAGTGACATCACAGTTGCAGGCTTTCTTTCAAAAGTTTACACCAATTAATGACACCTCATTCGCCGCCAGCCTTTTTTGAAAAGTTGCCCGCCAGCATTTTTTTGTGATTTTCACAAAAGTAAAAAAAAAACTTTTGAAAATATATAAACATACAAATATTTCAAATGAAAGAACAGACCCTCTGCTTTCAAACAAACAAAACGGGAAAAACTGTTCATCCTATAGTCAGCCCTAGAGCTGCAACTAACGAATATTTCTTCTGTCGACTAATCTAGCGATTATTTTTCCGATTAGTCGACTACTCTAACGACTATTTTTTATTATTAATATAGTGTTCTTTTTTTATTAGCTATTTAATCTGTTGGATAATCTGTTTTTCTACTCTCTGTCTGATCTGACAGTCATTGTTTGTTTTATTGTATTTTAACACAACTGAATGCTATTTTCACATATTATCAGACATATAGGGGCGGTTTCCCAGACAGGGATTAGACTAGTCCTAGACTAAAATAAATATAAGAGCTGTTCAAACTGAAAACATTTTGCACTGACATATCTTAAAATACATCAGTGCCCTTTGTTTTGCCTCAAAATGCACACAAGTAATGTTTTTAATAAGGCATGTTTGTTTAAACTAATTATATTACTTAATTAAACTAAGGTCTAGTCCTGGCTTAAGCTAATCTCTGTCCAGGAAACCACCCCAAAGACTATTAAAATAGTGACTAAACATGACCCAATAACCTTGTGTTTAATCCAACCAGCTGTTACTTTAACTACTAAGTTACTAAAATCTTTATTTATAAATGCGACATCGCAGACAATTCGGCGCAAAAATTGCCATTACACAGAGTTACTACAGAAGGCATGCGCGGGCATAGGAGAGAGAGAGCTCGCGCACAAGCACATAGAGAACCAGTGTGTGTAAGAAAACACTGCTAACCTTTCATGATAAACTCGAATCAGTCGTCTTCTCTGCCAGTAACATCTGACGTTTACGTGAAAATGCAAGTACACAGAGGAATCCGCATGGAAAACACAGCCAACTTTTAATTCTTTCACTCAGTGTCATGTACGAGAGGCGCTGTCTAGGGGCTTCACGCAGAGAAAGAGAGAGAGAGCGCGCGCACACAAGAGGGGCACCACCGAGCGCTCACAACAATAAATGAAGCCGTTTTAAATGAAAATAAAAATTTAAATGTTGCGGCCATTGTTGATTTTGTGGCGCACACAAACAAATCAATGTATGGAAAACACTGCCAGGAGCAGAAGGCGCAATTACGCGAGATGAATGTAAACAGCGACGCGTCAACGCGTCAACGCATTTTACGCATGTCGACGTAATCGATGACGTCGACGAGTCGTTGCAGCACTAGTCAGCCCAATAGAAAACATTTGCATAATGTTTTTTTACAAAATTCATTTTTTTGCTGAACATTTTTTATTTTTGTGAAGGAATTTTGTTAGATATCAGCTTCAGAACGATTTTCAAAACATAAACGCTGTGTAAAATAAAATAAAAAATTGTATTCAAAACTTTTTTATAAATTAGGGGTGTGTGCCATCCAGTGGATAATCGCAGTATACTAGATAACCATAAAACCTCATCAGTAACACGTTTTTTTATGCAAAAGTTTTCTCTTAAATGACATAAATTAATTATATCTCGTCAATGGCGGGGAAAGAGTTAATGAGTATAGTAATATACATTTTTTTGAGTAACTAACCCAACACTGTTTAGCACTGCATTGGCAGTGCCAAAGATTATAGGTTTGATACCCAGGTAAAACACATAACTGCTGAAATGTATCGTTTAAATGCACTGTAAGTTGCTTTGGTTATACACTTTTACTAGCAAAAAATAACATTTGATTGTTTTTTAAAGCCCTGTTGGCTTTATATATCTATATCAGATATCGACAGAGAGAACATGTTGCAAATATAAAGTCACATGACGAACAAACCTCAAATCAGAAGTGTCGCTGTCATTATCCGAGAGATCGAACAGATAGTCTGAACTTCCCTCTTCGTCCGAGAAGGAACGTTCGATCTTCGGCTGCAGCATGTCCTGCGTGATCTTGTTGCGGGCATCCATGCTGCGCAAGTCGTCTTGACTACGACATTTTCCTGTCACGCAAACAAATTTCCAGACACTAGTGAGACTAAGTTGGTTATAGTGCGTACAGGTTTGTTTAGCAAGGTGTTTTACCAGGGTGTTGGAGCAGGTAGGCCTCCACCAGGTTGTTGAGAATGTGGTTCTTACGAATCCTCTCCACGGGACAGCGACATGTGGGGCAGAGGGATGAGCGCTCCATCCAACCAGAATAACACGCAGCGCAAAACGTATGCATGCAGGGCTGAAGACTACAGTAATGGACACAGACGCACGCAAATTATTGGTAAAGGATTGAGTTAGCAGCGCAAAGGTTGTGGGTTCGATTCCCACGCATGCTGATAAATAATGCACTTTAAGTTCCTTTGGATAAAAGTGTACCAAATGTTTGCGCTAGTTCAAAGGATTTAGTTGATGATTTGTAATGGGACTGACCTGACACAATCATGCAGCAGATCTTGGCAGATGATGCATGTAAGGGATTCCTCCATCTTATCGGTTTTGTCTCCCTCTGTCTGCTCTCTACCGGCTGCTCCTCTGGAACTGAGCTGAGGAGATGCCGGAGAAACCGAGGAGTCACTGTGAGTAGATCCAAAAGCTACCTGATCATCTAAAGAGAGAGAGAAACAAAAAGCAATAACACAGGATTAACACAATAGCCCTGTGGTTAGTGCGGCAACATTTAGCACCAGGACGCACCCGGCGACCCATCTTAAAGGTCCTTTGCAGATCCTGCTCCCCCTTCTCCACCCAACGCTTTCTTGTCAACTCTTAACTATCCTGTGCCAATAAAGGCATTATTTTTTTTTAAATAAAAAACCTTCCTGTATTATAAATTAGCACGTTTTAAAACAGAAAATCAATCTAGCGTTAAATAAAGAAAAATGAAAACACAATCAACAGCCCTGTGTAAACTGGCACGTCAGCAGGGTTGCCAGGTCTTCACAGCAAAACCTGCCCAATTGCTCCTCAAAACTAGCCCAATTGCGTTTTGAGGGGGATAAAATCCGCGAAAGAGTTAAAGGTCCACTGCATAGATTTTTTGCCGCATCTAGTGGTGAGATTGTGAATTGCAACCAATAGCTCAGTTCACAGCTTACCCTTCCCTTTCGAAATGCATATTTAGGCCTATATTTTATTAAAAGGGACATTTCAGAAGACTTTTTAAAGATGTAAAAAAATCTTTGGTGTCCTCAGAGTACATATGTGAAGTTTTAGCTCAAAATACCATATAGATAATTTATTATATCATGTTAAAATTGACACTTTGTAGATGTGCGCAAAAATGAGCAGTTTTTGGGTGTGTCCTTTAAAATGCAAATGAGCTGATCTCTGCACTAAATGGCAGTGCTGTGGTTGGATAGTGCAGATTAAGGAGCGGTATTATCCCCGTCTGACATCACAAGGGGAGCCAAATTTCAAATGACAAATTTTTTCACATGCTTGCAGAGAATGGTTTACCAAAACTTAGTTACTGGGTTGATCTTTTTCACATTTTCTAGGTTAATAGAAGCACTGGGACCCAATAATAGCACTGGAAAAAGTCAGATTTTCATAATGTGTTATAATAGGTTATAATAGGTTTAATTAATGATAATAAACCTGCTATGATGTTCAAATCATTCTCAAGACACATCCTCATTACGTTCACAGCAGGGCGGCAGTGGCTCAGTGGTTCATGTAGGTTGTCTACAAACTAGAAGATTGGTGGTTCAATCCCCGGCTCCACCGGACCAAGTGTCGAGGTGTCCTTGAGCAAGACACCTAACCCCAACTGCTCCCGACGAGCTGGATGGTGCCTTGCATGGCTGACAGCACCATCGGTGTATGAATGTGTGCGTGAATAGGTGAATGTGAGGCAAACTTGTAAAGTTTATTTACCATTCACCTCACCCCTCTTTCATTATCTTACTAAAAATGGCAATATCAGCAAAACAGGAAAAACATAACCAGCTGTTTAAACACAAACCTGTCTTTCTGAAACCAGGGCTGTTATCATAACATAACTTATCTGTTCTCGTACACTAACTCCTTCCACTAGATTTATCACTGACTGCTTTCCAAATGTTTGTCAAGTGTGCAGATGACACATACAGATGTTCAGACTGCTCATATCTAACAGAAATAATGAACTCTTAACAACATTTCCCGCTTATCTTACTGTACCTTGTTCAATTTTTCTTCTTTTTCTCTCAGTTTCCATCTGCTGCCCTCCATCAGTCCAGAAAGTTCTCTTCAGACAGGAGTGATTCACTATTGCATCCGCAGGGCTTCCTACTGCGGCATTCTGGGAAAAACCTGAAGACTCGATTTGCTTTTCATTCTCATAACCTGCAAAAGAAAAAAGGTCATGATTAGTCATCTCACATGCCCAGCGAGACTTCTCTCTCTAAAACTAGACAAACTCCTTAAACGGTACAAAATTCCTAAGTTAGTCTGATAATTTTTTTTTAACGCCATTTCAGTATCTATGGCTATATCCATATACAAATCAATCTAATACTAATCAATTCACCTAACCTTAATGTCTTTGGACTGCGGGAAGAAATCGAGTAAAACCACGCTGACAAAGGGATGCTAATGTAAACTCCACAAAACTGACTGAGATTGTCTGTTTATGTGGGTGATTCTCACGAAACCATTGAAACACCACGGCACTAATGATTTTAGCTTTAAAATGTGTAATATAGTAACATTAAAAAGCATCAGAATTAACACAATACTGTGTTCTACCTTGCACAATGTGTGATTTCAACATAAGAATTTATAATTGGAAATTTTATCTCATTTTCTGCTGAAATTCTCATTACCGCAATGTGTCCGGCTGTGTTTGAACATGCGTTATGTTGTAATTTAATCAAATTAAAACCAAAATATTAAGAAAAAAATAAATGGATGTTTTGCTAGACTACTTTAGATGACAGAAAAAATATTTACTGAATATTCATGTATAATAATAATGAAGAAAAATTAGGAAAATGATGTGTCCACGCCTGATGTTCTCATCCTCCGCAACACTTTTTGAGAACAGTTTAAGCACACATACAGAATTTTAATAAAGTTTGATTTTGAGTGACCAAGCACATGGACCAGTTACTTCAAGATGGGTACCAGGTAAGATCATTTTTTTACAGTTAATTTGAAATATTGTCTTGTCAGAATGCTTACATGACATTTTGAGTATCATTACCGCAACAGATGCTTATTAAATGTTAATTTAATTAATAGGAGCATAATACTTTGATTTTAAATGCATGTGCAGAATCTCCAAATTATGTTCTTTCAGGTTTGTCATGTCATTTTGAAAATAAGTCAGTGTTGATGTTTTCTGACTGTTGCGGTAATGAAATTTTTAATACAAATTTTTTAAATTATGTTAAAGTGTTAAATGATAAGTAAAAGTTTTTAAATTAATGTTCCCATTTACTCCAGACTTTGTTTTTCAATGTCTGGTGGGAAAAAAAGTAAATTTAAGCAATTTTTACATTTTCATGCTTGACATTTTTAAAACCAAGTTTTCGTGAGAATCACCCATGTATAGTCAAGTCTGTTAAACCCTTTTTTTTTACATGCAAGCTGCTTGAGTGTCTAAATACTTTAAGGGGCTTCTTTAAGAATAGTGTGGCTCAGGCAATGTCTACTGATAAGGGACCAACTTCCCTAGCTGTCTCTTTGGCGCCACCAGCATAAGAAACCGGCAGACTTAAATACAGATGAGATGACGCAAGCATTTCTTGTAGATAGCAGCATGAAATATATAAACTTGCAAGAAAGTGTTGATTGCAATTACCAGAGCATGTAGATAAAGACATGTTGAAGAAGTGGAAGGAAGAAGTGGAGGTAGATGGCTGGGGTTCCTCATGGCCACACTGAGGTAAAGGCTTCACAATAACAGGCTCTACAGGTGCCGGTTCGCTCTCCGTTTCGGTGAGATCGGATTCCTCTTCTCCTCCAGCATCTGTGAAAAATTACTTTCAATTATTTATTGCTTTAAAGAAACATTTAGGCAAAAATGAAAGTTCTGCCATCTGCTCTTTTTCATTGTAAATGCCTTTTAAAATGCAGAAAAAGCTAAATAAATATTAACCAAAATGTTCACACCGTTTATTTCAATACAATGAAATGTCATTGAGAAAGAAACGTCTTTATTTTAGCTCCAAACTGATGTGAAAGTCATGTAGCAATATCATAGCCTCATGTGTAGATGAGCTTTAAATATACAGTAGTGGTGATGTCCAGGTGGGATTTTTGTTTTACAATATTTACTTTTAATGCCCCGTTAGGTTAGATTTGCATGGTACAAAACAGACAAACACCGATTTTTTAAGGTATTTACCTTAAATAATTTGGGTTTATTTGAATATAAAAAACAGCATATAAAAACAAACAAATCTCACATGCAATAAAGCATCCACTGACTATAATGTTATCTGTTATTAACATCCATTGATCCTTTTTTGTGGTTACATGTGTTGCATGTAATTATTTTGCTAAGGCTCCTTAAATTCACCTCAAAGCTGAGCATAGTTTATACTTCAAACATACCAATGCAACATGCATACGACATTTTTAATGCATCTTTAAAAAAAAAATTATTACATTTTTAAGCAAAAATGTAAAATTTTCAAAGTTTGGCCGAAGATAGCCAACTGCATTTGACCCATAGGTGAAGTTTCAAATTTGTGTTTGGGGGGCACCTTTCGGCAAACAAGGGTACTGCATGCTTTGATATTAGTAAGAGAGTACAGTTTCGGTGCTTTTACATACGGTTTAAATTAGTTAAAACTATTTTAGCCTTAGGTTACTCAGACTACCCATTAAAATATTAAGATTAGACAAATAAAATATGAATTCTCAAATTTCTATTTCATTAATAGCTCAGACAAAATCATAATTGGCTCTGGTCTGGGGGCAGTGCCCCACCTGCCCCCCAAATTATGCCTATGATTTGATCTCGCATCAATTCAAAATGCATAAATTCTTGTCAGATATATGTGCCATAATCAGATTGAGATTTGCGAGTTGCTGAATGGGGAAGATTATCAACAGTTAGCTTCAAACCTCTAATCTGATTTGACAAGAGACGCTCCAAAAGTGCTAAAACAGACCCGGACATGCATGCTTTACAGTTTTGTATCACCCATCAAAAGCAACTAATGAAAGACACAAAACTATCAATTTACCCAGCACACATGCGACTGTGAAGGCAGAAAATCGCACACAATCACAATCTCTCTGATTTAAGTGACATTTTTGGAAAAGCATCAGTTGGATCTAACATCTAACGATCCAAAGGCAGAACTTTCATTTTAGGATGAACAAACCCTTTGAGACACCATCTGTATGAAATGTTATACACAAGGTTTGTTTACCTTCAGTGTCCTGTGAGGCACTTTCTTCTGGCATGATGGCCTGATAAACATAAGCAATGTCTGCAAAACAGAGAACAGAAGATCAATGCTGCAAACACATCAAACAACCGACACCGAGATGTGAAAGCTGTGTCATCTGTTTAGAAACAACTGAACTACAAAAGCAGCAAATGCTTAACAAATGTGAAAACAAACTTACTCTGCTCTGGCTCGCTCTTCCTGTACACAAAGTAAATGACATCACCGTTTTGCAGTAAGTGCGTCTGTTTCTTCACCAGTTTGGACATGTTTATCACCGTTCCATTGGTGCTCATGCAAACAAACACAGATCATATTGTCTGTTCACACCTTTTTGTAATGCTATTGAGGGTTGATTAATGGCCTTTTAATGACTTTTATTTTTAAAGAAACAGTTCACCCAAAAATTCGAACTTTATTATTATTTATTCATAGGGCTGACACGATTATGACATTTGGCTGAAGGTTAATTGCCTAATAAATTGTGGCGATTATGGCGATTGATTGCCTGTTTTTATTTTATTGCTTTGACATTTAATTCTCATATAGTTTTTTCTTTTTTTATGAAATAATTTCCACATATTGTTGTGATTATTAAAATTACATTTTTTGCAAGGTTTACCTGGCAGTAAATTTTAATACACACTAGGGCTGCACGATAAATCGCATGTGTTTGTCACGCACATCTCGTCAGTAATGCCGGTTCCTTGATTAGTATTAAATCGCCATCAGCTGTTTTCAGATGGAGCAGCTTTAACTGCACAGAGCCGTAGTTCCCTGACAATCAGGGCAATTTCGCATTAATTATCGCGGACGTATCGCCTGCGATATGTATGCGATATGGCCCAAATTGTCAGGGAACTACGGCTCTGTGCAGTTAATGTCGCGCCATCTGAAAACAGCTGATGGCGATTTAATACTAATCAAGGAACCGGCATTACTGACGTGATGCGCATGGTATCGCATGCGATTTATCGTGCAGCCCTAATACACACAACACATATATAAGTAATCTGATACGGTCTCGTTTATACAGGCACTGCAGCTCCCCCTTGTGTTTTTTAGAGAGATGTGCAATCATTGCGGTGATCTGAAATCATCATGATGACGTCATACGCGATAAGACGATTATTTAATTATTGTGACAGCCCTATTTTATTCATCCTCATGACATTTTAACCCCAATGTTTTTAGTTGTTCGACAGAACTAGGGATGTTAACAATTAATCGATCTTCGATTAATTTTCGATAAGAATTTACTCGATAAAACTTAACGATTGTTGAAAAACAAGATCATGCACGTGTGTGCGGCGCCTGCGCAAAACACATACAGTCGGAGAAAAAAAATAAGCGAGCGCGCAAAAGTTAAACTACTAGCTATGATCACAACGATGCTCGATGCCAAGCACATGCATGTGCTTTTTAACGTCATGCGAGACGAGGCTGGCTGGCTGCCAACGCAACGAAATTACATCCGCAGTGAATCTGACAGGGTCCGACGCAGAAAATGCAAATACGTTTAGGATACTGAAAGCAAAGACCGTTTTCGTGGAAGCCTGCAAGATTAGCATACTGTAGCAACGCTGCTATATACAGAGAAGGAGACCAGAAGCCGTTTTTAATGAACAGATTAAAATGTAATCTTAAATTATGGCAAGAAACTGTCAAATGTAAACTGTAACTGACTGTCGTTACACCCTGAATGCCCGCAACATATATCACTGATCGTCATTATTGACTGGCTGAGGCGCTGCGTGTTTTCTAATGAAAGGTTGGCATCTCCTTAATATAAGCATCTTTGCTGAAAGTACGTCTAAGCTGAGGTGACGACGAGAAAAGTGCCCTTCGTGTGCTTCTTGGATATAATTACAAACAGTGTATCAACGACTCGGAAAGCGAGGTAAACAACTTGGTAAATAACACTTGATGATAATAAAACTGTTATTTTGACATGGACTTTCATGCGTCTGTTGCAGAGTGCCCATGTGAGGCGGAGTTATACACTGTGTCTATTAGTTATTATATTTCATTACGAGACAAGTTTAAATTGATGATTTTATCAAAACAACAACTACATTGACTCATTTTACAATCCCACTAGCATGTTATTTAGACAAAATAAAATCTTTTAATTCGCGTGAGGAAGCTGTCGTTTTTATGCACACTTTTATGTCATTGGCTATATGCCATTGCAGTGTAGGCTTATTGCACTATTACTGTTAACGATTATTCGATTGATTGATCGTTAATTTAAATGATCATCGAATATGGGAAATTGCATAAATTGAAATCCCTAGACAGAACCCAAACACAGATTTTTTTAAAGGTGTTGTTTGGGGGTTTACTGGTTACTATGGGAGTGAATAGCGAACACCTCGGTTGAGAAAGTATAAGAAGTAATAGAGAAGAGGTGAGGGATTTTGCAAACGTTCTTCAGTCTGCATCGCTCACGTAATGAGAAAAAATTAAACTTTCAACAATGACTTGTGCAAAATCAATTACACCAATAAATGTACATTTCGCCGGGCTACGCATTTGGCAAAACATTCAGCAGACATACTCGCTTATTTAGCTGAATGAAAGTCTACAGGATGCTTTTATGTATTCAAAAACTACATACGAAGATCAACCCCTAACTGTTAAACAAATTAACTAATTATTCACTAAAGCACAGATTAAATCTTATGAGAGAAATGGATATATATTTGCCTTAGAGCCATGCTTGTCATTAATTTAATTCACTTTCTAATGTAATTATAAGTCACTTAGTGTAATTTGCAGATACTTGATTGAACTACAAACAAACTGAAGCTAATAAAAGCTTTAAACAGGCATGACATATTTCATTACTGTTATAAACCACTCTTTTTACAATCTTTTTTTGGCTTAAACAGTTTATATTGAATTTAGTTTCATTTTAAACAATACAAAAGCAGAAACACTTTACACTGGTACAACATTATTCAACAATGATGGACACTAGATAGACTTTTTAAGAAAGTCATGTTAAACAGGTGACTGTACCTCATGTCCTCCAGCCACACCTTTCCTGAGTCCTGATCTTGAGTGATTTTACAGTGATCCCCTGAGACCAGTTTATTTGCAGGGAATGAGAGGTCACATCCTAAAAACAAAAGATCAGGTTATGATAAACAAAATGTGACCCTGTCTGTGAAAACTCATCTAAAGGGCTTACTGTTTTATTTCTACACAAAATCATCTCATATAATGTAAAGGGCATTCTGTTAAACTATAATCTTGATATCTTAATTATAAACGGAGTAAAGGTCAAGGCCATTTTCTCCTTGTTGAAAAGACTGTTCACATAAAATGATCATAGTACAAAAGTAAAACGTAATGCAAACAATGTTTTGTGTTGACTATAATAAAGACTGTCATTTTCTTCATCAGTTCTGTTTGCATCCTCCAACCTCTTAAAGCAATAAAATAAGCAAAAAAATTCTGTCATCATTTACTCACCCACACATTATTTCAAACCTGTATCAATTTTTCTGCTCAACACAAATGAGATATTTAAAAAATGTTAAAGGTGCAGTGTGTACATTTTTGAAGGATCTCTTGACAGAAATGCGATAAAATATACATAACTATATTATCAGTGGTGTAAAATAGGGTCGTGCCGATAGACGATAGTATTGTGTATCGACGATTGTCAGACATATTGCTAATAGCGGGCTTTCATGACGATAGTTGGCAATCGCTATTATCATCATAGTTTCACATTAACATGCGTATTTGCATGCTTTTCCTCGCATGAGAGGGTTTGTGGGCTTTACGGCACATTCACACGGGGCGTAAGCGTTAACGCTTAACGGAAGGCTTGTCTTAAGCATGGCCAACAGCCAATCACAGTGGCCGCTACACATGCTCCGTTCTTCCATTAACGTAATTGGCTGGCTCAGTCTACGTAATTTGCATAAGGCGATCTGATTGGCTGACGCACGCGTTGCCGCTTGAAGAGTTGAGAAATGTTCAACTTCTGCCGCAAGCAACGGCACTGATGTGGCGCCGACAGATCCACAATTCAGTTCGGCAACGCATGACGTCACCCATTAAAAGTGAATGGGAAGCGTTAACGCTGACGCCCCGTGTGAATGCGGCGTTACTTTGCACAACAGAGCTTGTAATGCGTGCGGATTCCTTCTCGCATGCACGTGGACTCAATGCGCGCGACTTGGACTCTTGGACCTTAACTTGTAATACGCGCGCCTCTGACATTTCCTTGCACTAGAGAGGTTATTAGGCACGCAAAGGGTTAAAACCAGCGAGTTTGTTGTTCCCACTCCTTGACATGCAGGAAATTTTAAAGCACCTGGACTTAATGACATCAGTTTTAAGAAAGTTGCGGTGATGACAGTAATGACGCGGATGGATTAATGGCATCAGTTTTAAGAAGGTTGCGGTGATGACAGTAATGACGCGGATGGATCAATGACATCAGTTTTACGAAGGTTGCGGTGATGACAGTGTTGCCATTGCTTTTTTGTCCACCAGTCAAGTGAATTGTCATAAATAAGTAAAAAAATGAACAAATAAATGAGCAAGTAAACTACCCCCCCCGATATTAGCGTGTTTCGGCGATCTAACAGGCGTGACGATCTCAAAATGGGGCATATCGCCCAACATCAGTGTAAAAGGCCTTACATAATGAACTGTATTGTTTTTATTACCTTAGAATGAACCGGTTTTATCTACATACACCGCGGGTCCCCTTACATGGAAGTCGCCATTTTGCGCCGCCATGTTTCTACAGTAGCCCTAAATGGACAAACTGCTCTAGTATAAAGTGCGCTGTGTCATTACGCTGTCTCAGACAATGACTTTATTATCTGTGGCGGCTACCGTAGCTTCTCTATGCGTTTTGAAAAGGAGGGGTGAGCTGTGAACTGAGCAGTTGGCTGCAATCGCTCAGCTAGATACAGCTAAAAATCTACAGAGTGGACCCTCAGTAACCAAATAGATCTGGGGCACCATTCACTTCCATAATCCATAGTATTATTTTTTCTACAATGGAAGTTAATGGTGCCCCCGATCTGCTTGGTTACAAACATTTTTCAAAATATTTTCATTCGTCTTCAGCAGAACAAAAAACTCATACAGGTTTAGAACGACATGAGGGTGAGTAAACGATGACAGTATTTACATTTTTCAGTAAACTCTCCCTTTAATGCCCTCTCCCTAAAAATGAAAACATCACTTCTGCTAATAAATCTTGAACGTCACTGTAAAGCACCCAGACACATGGAATAAAATTAATTAAAGCGGGAAAGCAGTCTTCCAAAACCAGACAGAGTTAAAGGGAAACAATCTTCGCCTACACAAAACCACAAGACAAAAAAACCTACTTAATATTCCAAGAGCAAGTCTTCAATAGACGCCTTTGTCATTATTTAAGAGGGGGTACATTTGCCTGAACTAAAGAGTCATTCAGGTCGCTGAATGCATGCAGACACTTCACACACATCAGACGGGCTACCTTTATAGAAGAAAGGCTTTAGTAACCAATTACAGATGAGAAACAGAGAAAGTAAATTTATATTAAAAGTAAAATATAAGATCCTGTAAATATCCTATTTAAACCCTACTGAGTGAATTATTATTATTTAGGGATGCACGATATATCGGCCGACATATCGTTATCGGCCGATAACTGCTTATTTTTAATATTATCTGTCTGATAGCAAAATTAGGCCGATAAATGAAAGCCGATAAATGATGGATTATTTTGGTTTGTTGAACCACTTCACTTGCTCATTGCTGGGCATGTGGAGTTTTGATTGGTGCTTTCTGTGACATAGCACGAAGATGACATGTGTTGCGGGCTTAAAGGGGACAGAGAATGAAAATCCCTTTTTACCTTGTCTTTGTTGAATAATGGTAGTCTACCCACATTCACAAACATACAAAAAGTGCTAAACATGCTAAACATCTCAGTCTCATAGAAATTCCTCTTTTAGAAATGTCAGCCAGAAAACAGCCCAATCTGAAAAACTGATGCTTATGACATCACATGCATCTCACTGCCCCTCTACTTTAAAATAATTGGCTACATTTTTTGAGTGGCAGCAAAGTCAGCCAATCAGGAATGAGATTGCAAGTTAAGCCAGTAGGGGGAGCCAAATAGGTGCAAAACTACTTGTTTAAAATCCCCCACCCTAATAGAGCTATCTGAGAGAGGTTTTTAGGAAGCTTCTAAGGCATTACAGACCCAAACAAATTTTTTTTGTCTACATGTCACATCACAGAACAAGGATAAATACTCCGTTCAATCATTCTATGTCACCTTTAAGAAGAGTATGCTAGTCTAGCGCAAAGACAAGATATCCGCGGTCTGGGATTTTTTCATTGTGAAAATAATATGAATATTTATCGGCCTATATATATATCGGTTATCGGCCCCCAAATATAAAGAGTTAATGGTTATCGGTATCGGCCAAAATTTCCATATCGGTGGATCCCTATTATTATTACCAGTTAAACCATTACGAAATTACTTTATGTAGTGTGTTTAGGGTCATATTCCAGTAGGATTTAATGGTGATCTACTGATTCCCATCCACCAGATAACATCACATCGATACAAACCAACACAGAGACCATTACAATGTAAAATAGTAAAGTTGGATTAATTTTAAAAATTACTTCCATTTTTTTCCCAAAAATTTTAAGTGCAACATTTACATTGAGAAATATAAATGTTTTAGGTGTTACAAATTTTCCACCTAAATTTTTTCACAAACACAAAACTTATTATTTTAAGTGTTACCAATTTAAGTACAAACCAATACATTTCCAAGTATAACCATTAAATCCATTAGAACTACCCTGACGGTATCTATTGATTTTTTCGTCAGGGAAATGAAACAGATTTGCTCAACAAAGCAATGCACAAACTCTTAAAATCAAGATAATAAATCAGAAACCTTTTCTTCTTCCCACTGTGCATTCTCTGTTTATAAGCAACACTTCCGATGCAGGAAATGAATCCAGTTTCACTAGTTTTCCCCAGGCTTGTGCCATCTCTTCACCTGTAGCTCACCTGTAAATGAAGCAAATCATACCAACACAATTATCTTTTAATATCCTTAACTTCATAAAGTCTTGACACAAACACCAAACCGCTTCCTCATTCCTCTGCCTTGAGTAACGTTATGTGAGGGCTGTGTTTTGCATAGCAATTGCAAGTCGAAATGTTTTATAATGTATTTAAAACATACTTATACATGACTAATAAACATTAAACACAACATGTTTAGCAAAACGAGTTGTATCTGTTAAACGTTACTTGTAGCTATTCGAGTCAAACTCCGTGCTAACAGCTAACTGAAGCTCTGACATGCTCTGTGTAAAGCGAAAGCACACGAAACGAAAACAATTCATGACACATACATTTTCCGACTACTTTAAGTGACTGTTTTGTGTTTTTGTAGTTCTAACGCAAACTTATCGGTAAAGCTGAGCAATGTTTACGCGCGAGTCTGCTAGCGTGCTGGGTCGCTAGCTCACAATCACATGTTGTGGTTGTTGTTGTTGTTTAAAGCAACAGCTGTGATGTGATGTCTGCGATTGTGATTTACTAACCTGACCGGAGGCCGACAGCATTAGCACACGATGAATTTAATCCACTGTGTGTGCTTTAGTTTATTATTTTCTCCTGCCAGCACTTCCTGCGTGCACAGGCATTTACACGACCATCAGCTGATAGACTGGGAGAGAGAGAGAGAGAGAGAGAGAGAGAGAGAGAGAGAGAGAGAGAGAGAGAGAGAGAGAGAGAGAGAGAGAGAGAGAGAGAGAGAGAGAGAGAGAGAGAAAGAAACTATGGGAATGGAGGCTGGTAGGGGGTTACTATGCTGTGCTTGTGTCTGGTCCGTGTGAAAGCCCTTAACAAAAACCTGTCTGGATGTCTAGACATGAGACAATTTCACACATTACAGCATGAGAACACTGATTTATTTTTTGTAAGTTATCAGTCATCATATATTAAGGAACAACATAAAAAATAATGTAGATCATGGACAGTTTAGACAAATTAAGAGAAAGTTCGAGAGGACTGGGTGAGCCCATTATTTTGTGGCAAAACTCATTTATGCTTTTACCTACTACAGTATATGCCAAATGAACAGAATGCATTGCAATAGATATTACACTATAAACATTGTTTTGTTAATTAAAATAAAGTTAGATCAGAATAAAAATAATATTATTAAAATCCAAAACTGTTAAAACTCTCGAGGAGTTAAAATGATAAATGTTAGGTTATTATAATTTAAATTACATACATTTATGCATTTGACAGACACTTTTATCCAAAGCTACTTGGTATACATGATTAATCAGTAGCACAATGCACTACCACTGAGCTATACAGGAGCATAAACTACTAACTGTATTATAAATTAAAGGACACGCACCAAAGCATTTTATTAAGCATGACACAATGTACTGATACTTTCATATATGCAGAAATGTAAAAGTATAATTTTTTTAATAACATCATAACCACCAACGTAAGTCTAGTCCCAGACAAAAATGCATGTTTGAGTTGTCTTAACTAACAACATCCTATACTGATATAACTTAAAATATCTGTACCTTTTGTAATGTTTTTTGTAAGGTATGTTTGTAAAAACTTCTTAAATGTCCTAACTTAAGGACATAATGACACCTAGAAGATTTTGGGGACCCAAGAATGGCTATATGTATGCATATTAAAAATTTAAAAAGTTTCTTATTATTGGTTGGGGGACAACAATCAAAAATTTCTGTAAAGCAGTTTTGTAACAATATGCATTGTGAAAAGTGCTTTGTGCAAACGATTATGGATTCCTATAATATGGCAAAAAAAAAAAAAAATTATCTGGCCAAAAATAAATGTTAAATATATGCTAAATACCTTTTGTAGAAAGTAATGCTCAATTGAATATATTTTTGAATTTGGAAATATATTTAACCTTCATATATCAACATTCAAAATGGATTTCAAGGGCAAGCAAATCCATTTCTAAATTTTCATCCCATATGCCAAAAATGTATTGTTCGTATATATATATATATATAATTGAAATAAATAAATAAATAAAGATAACAATAAATTAATAAATAAATGCTGAAGATTTTGAACATGTTCACGAACGGGTTGCCAAAGTTTATCAGATGGTGCTGGATCGGTGAAGAGAGTAACATATGACAAACCTGAAAGAACATAATTTGGAGATTCTGCACATGCATTTAAAATCAAAGTATTATGCTTCTATTAATTAAATTAACATTTAATAAGCATCTGTTGCGGTAATGATAATCAAAATGTCGTGTAAGCATTCTGACAAGACAATATTTCAAATTAACTGTAAAAAATGATCTTACCTGGTAGCCATCTTGAAGTAACTGGTCCATGTGCTTGGTCACTCAAAATCAAACTTTATTAAAATTCTGTATGTGTGCTTAAACTGTTCTCAAAAAGTATTGCGGAGGATGAGAACATCATGCATGGACACATAATTTTCCTAATTTTTTTTCATTATTATTATACATGAATATTCAGTAAATATGTTTTCTGTCATCTAAAGTAGTCCAGCAAAACATCCATTTATTTTTTTCTTAATATTTTTGTGTTAATTTGATTAAATTACAACATAACGCATGTTCAAACACAGCCGGACACATTGCGGTAATGAGAATTTCAGCAGAAAATGAGATAAAATTTACAATTATAAATTCTTATGTTGAAATCACACATTGTGCAAGGTGGAACACAGTATTGTGTTAATTCTGATGCTTTTTAATGTTACTATATTACACATTTTAAAACTAAAATCATTAGTGCCGTGGTGTTTCAATGGTTTCGTGAGAATCACCCAGCTAGTAGAGTTAAAAAGGCTACAAAATCTGAACAATGAGAAGGCAAAGAGTGGCCAGGTATAGGAGGATCCCAAACAAACCAGTAAATGGGCAGAGTGGTATAGCGAAAGGTAATGGCTGAAAGTAAAAAAAAAATTGCTGCCAAAAAGAAGACAGGGCAGAATGTATGGATTAGTTGATCCTGAATGACACCTGTTACGATCAGGGTCGATAGAGGGGTTAATACGAGCTAGTCACCTCTTAGACCAGTGGGCTCTATATGTGTACCGCCTTGCATTGTATGAGTTTGTGGCATGCGCAGAGAGGAGAAGTAAACCCTGTTTAAGACCGCTTTGCATGTCTCGTCATTAATATCACCATATCTTGGGACAATATGCAAATGATCAGAAACAAATTGCACATGAACAATCATGTTCATGAATTTGGATATTGATCCTTTGGTACAAGGATCCACGTTTAGTATGGCATCCAGATCAGAAGGAAGAGGTACATTAGGAAAGTACTTTTAAATATCTAAAAAAAATGGCTTTTAGGAATATTAAACTGAGAGGTCAACTGCTCAAAAGACCCAAAAACACCATTAGAATAAAGATCACCAATAGACACACTGTAAAAAATACTTTGCTGCCTTAACTTATTATAACTTATAAAATTAAGCTGACTTTTCTCAGCTATATTTTATAAGTTGTGACAAGTCATCTCTGTCAGGGGCGGACTTACCTATTAGGCAAAGGTCTAAAGGTCTAGGCAAAGGCGTAGCAAATTAACAAAAGAGTGAAGCTGCAAGGAAATAAACTAACAATGAAACGTAGCTACACCAGTGAAGAAAAGATGATCTGTGTAGTAAAAACAGTTTTCATAATCCACTGTATTAAGTCAAGTGTTCAGCCCTTATTTATCTCCAGCAATAAAGTTCTTAAAACACATGAATGCATTCCTTAAAAACCATATTATGTTTTGTCTCATCATTTGAATGCAAAGTATTTTTAATTTAAAATATATTGTGGATGTGGCATTGAATGAAAATATATTAAAGTAATTCAGAGAGAAACGGCAAAGTACAGTAAGGGTTGCATTAGGTAAAAGGGGCATAGGTTGGGGCCCCAATACATGGATTTGCCCTGGCCCCCAAATCACTAAGTCCACCCCTGATCTCTGTTGACATGACTTGTAAATCTGAGTTGATTTAACTAAAAATTTTAAGGCAGCAAAGTATTTTTTACAGTGCACCAATCCAAGGTCTCTCCGTAATGCATAAGCGCTGTCCAAAACAGAAGGGTACAAAGGGTTGGAATGTATTGGGGATGACAAAGTGGTGAAAATAATGCAAAAATTGGGTCCAGATTTTGAAACTTTTTTAACAATTATGTTGTTTGAATATTTAATTGGGGACAATTGTATATGGGAGGCATTAAAGTGCAGTTAAAGAGGAATTATTATGAGGCACTCTCAATATGCAGCCAGGAAGGATGATTGACTAGCCTGCAAAAGTGGAACCAATATAAAATGGAGCGAATATTCACTGACCAATAATGTATTAGAAAAATTGGAAGGGCCAGGCCACCCACAGTTGTTTTTTCTGAAGTATACTTTTCCGAACTCTTGGGGGTTTTATTCCAAAGAAAACTTCAGGTAGTACTGTGTAGTGTAACAAAAAAGGACTTTGGAATAAGTCAAAATATATTTGATATTTTGAAATCACCTAAACAAACACGCCCCTACCCCAATAGAATCTGAACCTTCTTTTGATAGACCCGTCACCCGCCCCACACATACACAATCCAGGCAACGATGTCGGTTAGTAGACACGTCCCATTACTGCTGATTGGCTACAGTTGTGTTTTGATACTCGACCCGACTCCCTTTTCCAAAGTGTTTTACAAAAATTATGCACTCCGCATTTAATATATAATAAGTTCATTTTATAATTTTAAAGGTCACGTTCTTCCTGATACCATTTTTTAAACCTTAGTTAGTGTGTAATGTTGCTATAATAGCATAAATAATACCTGTACAATGATAAAGCTCAAAGTTCACTGCCAGGCGATATATTTTCTTCAATAGAATTCCTCTTTAAAAGCCTACAACGAACGGTCGGTTTGGACTACAGCTCTCTACTTGCTCTCTCTCCTGCTTTAATGACGTCAGTAAAACAGTTCGTTGACTAAACTCCGCCCACATGAATACGTCTGTCACCAGCTTTGGCTCAAACGGCTCTGCTAAGCTAAGCTGCTATCGAATCACAGCACACTAAACAAACTACACAATCAGAACTTGTTACGTATTTCTGAAGGAGGGACTTCACATAACAAGGAAGACATCAGCCTGTTTTGAGGACAGTGAAAACAGCGCTATACAGATAAGTAAATTGTGTGAAAAATACCGCGTTTTTTTACACATGAAACATGAACACATGTTATATTGCCCACTATAAACACAATCAAAGCTTTAAAATCACAGACCGAACGGGAGCTTTAATATTTTTGAAGTTGAACATATATTTAATTTTAACATTTTTTTCAAAACTGTTATGTTTATAGGTTCGTAAATATATTTCAAAATATACAAAAAATGTCCAAAAAATATAAAGCTGAAAAAAATATATATTTTTAAACATATTCCAAAATATATTTCAGCAAATATATATTTTTTGGCAATTTTTGTATATTTAGAAAATATTGAAAATTTTATTTATTTTTTGGCGTATGGGTTCAAAACAAGGGAACACACATACTGATAAAAAAATGAAAACTTTGTAATGCACTGTTACTTTGGATAAACGCATCTGTCAAATACATCTAAATGTAAAAATATTTTTTCCTCTCTTTAAAAGATCCAATATGTAGGATTTACCATAAGGAACCTTTGTGGGCTCGGGCTCCCCTCCCATTTATCCCTTTCTGATGATAACTTTTACTGAACAAACACCGTTACACTTTAGTCTTTAGAGTATAGTTTTTTGTGAAAATTAAAAAAAACCTGGCATTGTGGGAAAAGCACCTAACCGCCCTGAGAAAGAGAAGGGAGAGACTGCTGATAACATCTTATGTTACTGTGAGAAACTGTCACAGTGTGTGCAAGGTGCAAGACTGTGGTCATTTGCTTTGGCTGCGGTTCTATATCAAGCTTTCACTCAGCTTTCATAGCCTCCCTTTTTAGATTGAATAGACTGTCTCAGGGGGCTCTGAACGTGTCTGTGCTGTCTGACTCTGATAAGGAGTCTGGCAGTTTTATGTCTGTTCACATTTATTCTTTGCCAGCTCATGAAACCTTGCAGTTCACTGTAGTGATTTGGGAAGAGTAATCTGGCAGGTGTCCACAACTCAAATAAAACTCAGTTCTGTTCATTTTAGTGCATGAATTATTTATTTACTTTGCGTGCTTGTCCTATTTTACTTCTTTTATTTACATTCATGCATTTGTCACACTTCTATCCAACGTGAGTGCATTACAACACAATCATTGGGTTAAATTAATCCAGAAAATTTTTGGCTAACAACCCAGAATTTTGGGTTGAAACCAACCAGTGTAGGTTACAACCCAACTGGTTGTAAACCCCCAGCATTTTTTTTTTTTTTTTTGAGTAGCAAGGTGCGCTCCTGTAGATTGAACCCATGACCTTTACACTGCTACCACAATGCTCCACCAGTATACACTGCCTCTTTGTGCATTGTCATTTTTTAAAATAGTAGACACTTAAAATATAGTTTACAGTCTGACATGTAAAAGTTTGGGCTATATTAATACAGTATTAATATGCAGTATATTTACAGTAGTTACCGCCTTGGTCTTGAAAACCTTAACATTAATATTGTGAAGTTACTTTTTTTAAGCAGACAGATTTATCCAAAGCGACTTGAGAGCATTGAACATTTTCTTTAATATTAACAGTTTGTTATATCAAGTGGTGACAGCAATGTCCCGTAATGCTTAATCGACACACTTTTTACACAATATTAAATGCAGCTATTTTGTTTAAATAATATTTAAGCAATATTAAATTAATTGAAAGATAAAGACTTTTAAAATGTATTCATCCCCTACTGCATAAGCTGGTGAGCTGATTTTAGATGGTCTCCTAGCTTGGTTTTAGGTGGTATTGCTGGTGTAGCAAGCTGGTCTAACTGTGTTTTGGTTTCTTTTTAAGCTGGTCTAGCTGTGTTTTGGTCACTTTTTAAACTGGTCTAGCTGGACTTAGCCGGTCAGGCTCGAAGACCAGCTGACCCACCAGTTTAACCAGCTTTGCCAGGCTGGAAGGACCAGCTTTAACCAGCTACTGCCAAGCAAAAACCAGCTACCAGTGTATGCAAGACTAAAAAAGACTGGTAAAATGGACTGCCCAAAAGCAAAATATTCATTAAAAACTGGAAAAAAAACCGTCTAAACACACATATGGGTATAGTTGCTTCATCATATAATTTTAAACGTATGCTTCTTTTAATTAAAAGCTTGAATGATTTACACTACACACATTTTCTCTGTATGTTCCCTAACGAAACCCAGTTGTAGTTACACACACGAATCAGCAGGGGTAGCTGTTGCTCTATGACACAATAAATATCACATCGTTACTTCAGGGCACAAACCACCAAGAGTTACGTTCATTCATTTCCACGTTTACATATTTTTGTAATTATTTAAAAGAATGAAAAATTTGTGTAAGGTGTAGTGAAATTGATTTACACATTATTCAAAACCAGTGCGCTCACATTATTAAACATGATTTGCATTCCCCATAACTGGGTTTAAGTATGCAACCTTGAGGCACAACCGTCAGGTCATAGCCTACTCAAAATTAAATTTCAGCTCTTTGTTATATATATATGACTATTTTGGGAAAGCAGTGTTATTGTACTAGACTACCGCGTATAATATTCTCTCAGTTGTGAATAAAATGAAAGAACATTTGTGTTTTGCATAACGTCACTGGCATTTCAAATGCACTAGATACGTGCATTTTTCTGCGCATGCGCGGTAGGATCAGGTTCATTCTCACTTTTCTCCCTCATTCCCTTTTAGCAGTACATTTGAAATGACCAACTTAAACAAGCACGTATTTCAATGCTGATCCAGTCTGGTTTATGCTGGTTAGAACTGGTCTGGAGATGATTGAACTGGTGACTCACCAGCTCACCAACACCCCAGTGTCCATAAACACAACAGATAATGGCATACCTTCTTAAAAATACACATACTTTATACCTTTTAATAATTTAACAAAACCTTTATTGAGAAAAAAAAATGTTTTTCAGATTTGTACAATAATGGTCATATGGTATTGCTATTGAGAACCTTCTGTGGCACCTTTATTTTAAGACTTATTTATGGGAGCACTTTTGAAAACATTTTAGCGACTCGACATCAAGCCAGCAAATCCCTCCGTATTTCTCTCACAGTCTCACAATAGCAGCGAGAAACAAAGCAAGAAAAAGAGACCGTGCAAAGACGGCCCAACATCATTTAGAAACCATTCAGAGCGCGCCTGCCCTTCTTTCAAAATGCTTATTAGACTTGGTGAAGGGAGATTACAAGCAAATAAAATTACTTTAATTGTAATATTGGATTTCACAATAGTCTCCGATATGTAATTATACCCTCTTAAACTTTTCATTAAAATGCCATTTGGCAACAACAAAGGACACGATGCCAGGGCGCGAGCCATTTTTTGACGGCGCACAGCTTGTAGGTATTAGACATATTTCTCAGGGAGAGAAAATAATGAGGAACACAATAGAAAGCGCAGAAGGATGAGAATCGGATAACAGGTTGAAAGAGCAGCGTTAATTAATGTGAGATTCAACACAAACTGCACATGCAGAGGAAGACAACAGGAACGGGCGACAAGAGCAATGCTATTTTTATCCATGATGGACATTTTATCTCTCACAAACAGCCTCCGAGAGAGGATTTATGAGACAGGACTGCATTTGTCGTAATGCAATCTGTGTTTACTTGTGACTATTCGGTATAAATCACCCAGAGATGTATCACAAACCTACACTGCAAAAGTAGCCTATAATCAAATTGACTCTACAAATCATTTCAAGTTACTTATTTATTTATGAAACTTGCTTAGTTTAGGATTTTGTCAATTCTGTCAATATCGCTTTTATAATAATGATCCAACTATTCACTTTTTTTTAAACCACTTTTCAGTATGTAACGCTTTGGTACATTTCATAACAATGTCTATGCATGTTGCATTCCTGTTCTTAAAGGGATAGTTAACTCAAAAATGACAATTCTGTCATCATTTACTCACCCTCATGTTGTTACAAACCTCTATGAGTTTCTTTATTCGGTGAAACACTATTTTGATAATTTGATAAATGATAGTAAGCACACAATTGATGGTACCCATTGACATCAACAGTATTTGTTTTCCTACTCAATGGGTCAATGGGTCAACTGTGTGCTAATCATCATTTATTAAAATATCTTGCTTTTTGTTCTACATAATAAAAAAACGCATAAAGGTTTAGGACAACACGAGGGTAAATGATGACAGAATTTTTGATTTTGTGTGAATAATCTCTTTAAATCACCTTATTTTCTGTTTAAGGGTCATTTGCATGTAAGCTAGAAAGTCTGGTTTAATATAATATCTGTCATTTATGATCTATCATCTTTTTCTTTTTTAATTTTTTTTGGGCCCTTTTGTGCCTTTATTTATAGACAGTGGTTTTGCGAGACAACAGGAAAGTAGAGGGTGGAGAGAGGGGTATGGGATCGGCAAAGGACCTCGAGCAGGTATTCGAACTCGGATCGCCGGAAGTGCGTTTGCACCATATGTCGGAGCCTCGCCAACCACACCATCGGCTCCGACGACAGGGCCGGCGTCAAGGGGGGGCATTCGCGGGCCGTGCCCCCCCAAACAGGTTGTTGTGCCCCCTACACATTTTTTTATTAATTTAATATATTTCAAGAATAATTAAAATAAATTAAACATTGAATGTTTCATGGCTTTTAATGTAATCAAATTAGGAAAATATATTTTCTTTAATTAAAATAACCCAGTTTCACTGATTGGTTGTATTGCCGCGTCTCATGCGTCTTTACGTCTTTAGCATATTTGTGACTTGATACTAGCAACGTGTTTTTTCGCTGCATTTTATGGATCGTGTAAAAAATGGATTTTAGAACGAACCAGCACCTGCGCCTGCTCCATCTGACTTCATGCAAACACCGATTGGCTCAAACTCAGAGATTAGAGGTCGAGGTGGAATTTTCTAATCTACAGGACACTGTTTTAAGGAAGTTTAATACACGCCGGCTTCAGCTTTTTTAAAGGTAAGTTAGCGTTGTTTTAATATACATAAGCTTAAATGTGAAGTGTGGCTATAGACCGTTAACGGCATAGAGACAGAGCGCAGTTATGCAAATTTGAAAACCACGCCCAACAGTCTCCATTGACTTTGTATTGCGAGAAGCCGCCTCCTTGTCATTTCTGGCTTATAACAAAAAACTGAATAATGCCTAAAAGCTGCTGTGTGACAATATGTACAGCTAACAAGCCAAAGAACCCAGAAATAAGCTGTCGAGCCGTAAAACACAGTCTTTAAGTAGAATAAAGTGGATCGCCGACTACGTTTCCCCCTAGTGGACGCAGTTCTACTAATAGTATTACTATGAAAAGTTGCCTGTATCCATTTCTGTGTCTTTAAACGCTCGTTTTTTGGGGTCGACAGCTTATAAAAACTTATTTACAGATTAAACTTAAAAACAGATTAATACCTAAAAGCTGCTGTGTGACAAGGTGTACATCTAACAACCCCAAAAAAACCAAATACGTTTTTATAAGCTTTCAACTTCAAAAAAACGAGCGTTTAAAGACACAGAAATGGAAACAGGCAACTTTTCATAGTACTCCTATTAGTAAAACTGCGTCCAATAGGGGGAAACGTAGTCGGCGATCCACTTTATTCTCCTTAAAAGCTGGGTTTTACGGCTCGACAGCTTATAAAAACTTATTTCTGGGTTCTTTGGCTTGTTAGCTGTACATATTGTCACACAGCAGATTTTAGGCATTATTCAGTTTTTTGTTATAAGCCAGAAATGACAAGGAGGCGGCTTCTCGCAATACAAAGTCAATGGAGACCGTTGGATTGCTTTCCCCCCCGGTGGGCGTGGTTTTCAGGTTATGACGCGCTGCGCTCTGTCTCTATTACGACGTGATTATGGTAAAGCGGCTTTTAGGACGTGGTGTGCGCTGCGCTATGAAACCCATTCATTTCAATGGCCTGCGCCGCGCGAGGGCAGTTTGTTGTTGCGTCGAGCTTGCGCTCACGCCGCGGTCAAAGTTCAAAATAGTCAAACTTTTGCGCATAGTTTGACAGTCTGTACCAATTGTATGAGTGTGTGCTTGCACTGTATTTGTTGTTTTAATGCCTTGTTTTTGCAAGTTATTTTTGCTAATTGCGTCCCCCCCACGTTGGAAGCCACATGCCACCCTGTTAGTTGTGGTCTGGCGCCGGTGTAGCAGCTGATCCTGTTCCCCTCGGAATGTCTGTTCCCCTTGTCGCATTTTGTACACCCAGCGGTTTTTTTTAAGAATATTTATTTTATAGTTTTAATTGTTGTAAACTGTATTAGGTTGTACAAACTCTGTAAATATGCTATACCATACTAAAAAATTTAAATAAATAAAAACCATGCAGATATTATTAGGTACCTGCGCCTGCGCTTTCGGCAGAAACGCTTCATCGACTGGAAGGGGGAACACAAATTCCAAGGGGAACAGGATCGGCTACTACACCTGCTCTGTCCAACGATAATCTATTATCTTAATTGACTAAATGTCCTATAGTGTCAGTAAAAAATATACACCATTTTAGTGGATTACAATTTTTTTATAAGCACAATACCTTGTATTCATTTTTTATACTCTATGTATTTTATATATTTAATACATTTCCTGTTTGCACGCAAAAATACGTTATTTTGAATGTAGGCCCTGTCCCAAATGGCTCACTTCACGCTGACTTTCGGTCCCGTGGCCTTAAATTGTGCATGCTCGCTTAGTCTACTAGTCCGTATGGTTTCCCATTTATCATTTTTATGCTCTGAAGTGTGCTCATCAGCGCCCCCTTTGCACCCTTGATTCGGTCTTCAGAGAAAACCAACACTGCAGCAGGCTTCACGCACTTTACCAACCCAGAAGTCCTTGCGAAAAAAAAATCTGACTAATCATATAACGGAAGGGAGGAGCTAGTGTCTGTCCCAAAATACGACTCAAGTGCGCACTCGTGGACTCGCGTCAACGGTCCCTAAGGTCTGCACTACATGATGTCATCAAAGTGTGGACTCAGAGGAAGTCCACAAGTCCTAAGGGTGCCATTTGGGACCGGGCTGTAGACGCGCGGCAAGCTTATTCAAATAGATGCGGTTGCATTTTCTGCGCGTTTTTAAATGTAAAAAATGCCCCTTATGCTGCGTAGTGCGTACACACCAAATGGGTAGCATTGCATTCCTCGCACTAGATTACTCGCGGGATTTAACTTTGTGTCATGCGTATTTTTCAACTTACGCAAAGACACTTTTTTAAAGGTGAATAGCACGTTTTCACAGCAATAGCACGCCCAATTCATGTCATTCGCATCGCCCCGCGCGAGTTGCGTCTATTTGTGACTTTGCATTGACTTTGTATGTAATTTACTCACGCAAACCGTAAAAGTGACTTCTTTTTTCGAGGGCGCTCGATACGAAGTTCGTCACAACATGTATGTAGCCCGTCATGTCTATGGTTCCTTTTTTCTAAATATGTGTTCTGCGCATCGATAGATCTTGTATGCATCATGTGTCCTGTCATAATAAGAGCCTGCTGCAGACGCGTCTAAAGGGTTTATATAAAAGAGACGCCCGCGTTTGCCAGATACTCGCATAATCTCATGTGTAATCAAAGTTGACTGTTAAGAGAGTGTCTTGCGTGAATATTGTGAACGTCTCTTTTATCATTAACGCTTTTGACGCATGTGCAGCAGGCACTTATTTTGACAAAACACGTGATGCACATGGTCCACATGACGCAACAAACACACATTTTGAAAACGCAAACAACACACACGAAACTCTGAACATTCATTTTAAATTTGCACCCCTCGAATGAGCAGTCACGAGCCGCCACTGCAATGCAACATTGTAAAATTCGCTATATATATACATTTAAATCAATGATCTAGGTTACCATCTTATTTTCTTTGGTTAAAGTAATGTAAAAACAGTTTTATGACATATTCATCACATAATTCTTCAATTAGTTCAAACCAATGATCGCCACTAATCTACACACTAATCTTAATAAACCAAATATTTTACATTAAAACATGGTTTCTCCCAATATAATAAACGTAGCCTATGCCTTAAAAATTGTGACACATGAAATACCACTACCCCTTCAACCCTTATGTAAAATTTAAAATTTCAGAATGTTACACTTATTTACAACTTCCGTCAATGCTAATTTGTTAAAAAAGGCAAAAGGAAACAAAAGTTTTGTCCTTTAACAGTTTGGTACTTTACCCTATTCATGCCTTTGCATTATCCCACTGGTATGTGTTTAAGATGGCCGACTTTTACGTTGACCTTTCCATCTCAGCTACACCGAGCCCTCGAAAGAACAAAGGGAGTGTCAGCGCATACCGTGTGACTAAAACCAGCGATCAGAAAGAAAGAGATAAGAGACATTCTTGGGCGACACAGTGACCCATCTTGGAGAGGTTGGGTTTGATAGGAGCACTTGTTGTTTTGATGTGTTAAATAGCCGGTTGTCAACAGAAGCCATGTACTGATGGGTGAGACACTGAGTATAATAGTCAGTTTATGATGATAGCTGGATGTCTACAGCCAGGAGTGGTAAGACACGGCTGCATATCTGAGCGTGTATTTTACATGCTTATATACACAACCTTTGATGTCCTGGTGCGACGTTTTTTCACGTGAAACTCGCTTCAATGGAAAGTCAAATATTTGTAATTATAAACATGCTGCCGGTCAATGCACTTTGCTGACTGGCCAGGCATTCGCGCTGTCTAAGCGCTTACATTAGAGCTACCACAGAACCTGCCCTTAAGCTATGACATTAGTGAACAGGGTGAGATAAGATATGGGGATTGTTATATGTTCATGTGCTGATAACAGATAAGTGTTTTTTTTTCAAAGCAGGGAGCCAGACAGTATTTGCCAAAGCAGAGTTTGTTTAATGTCTCTTCGGCAGGGGAGGAATGTAGAGCTTTTGAGCTGTAGCCAGGCATCTGCTATCATTTAACCAAGGGTGTGCATACAGCGCCCTCCCGCATCCCCTCTCACCAATCATACGACTTCGAACGCTGCACAGATCCAGCTTAAAAAAGCACAGGGTCAAGTGCGGGCCAGGTTTTAGATGTTTGTTGTTAGTCATATGTCAAAAGTGAAAGCACACAGATTAAGAGATTTTTCTTTTTCGTGCAGTCCTAAAAGTACACATGAATTTGCACCGCAGGCCGAGACCATGTGCACTTATGACCAAATAGTATTACACAGCATAGAAACGAATACATTTTTACATTCGCTAAAGAAAATTCGCTGACAACATTTTTATACTATATTTTTCTGACTACCAAGTCTTAGTAGCTGGGTTTCCATTTAAACTTAAAGCCAATCTTCTCAAAGTTTGCAAAACCAGAAAACTAATACAAAGTTTTAACCCACTAAAAGTCCTTTTAAAGACGACACTCCGCCACCATATTAGTAACGCCTCCCGGTCAAGACAAACAAGACCTGTTAATTCTGTGCATACGCAAAGTCCCTCTCCCAGAGGATTCTGATTGATGATTGGCTCTTTTTACTGGGAGGTGGGACTAGAGCAGCCATTTTGAACCGGGTGTGCCTCATAAGTCTTAAAAAGTGAAACCTCTGGCTCTTTGATCGCCCCCTGGTGGCTGGCTGCAGTACAAGTCATAACCCCACCCTCTCCATTCAAACGAATGGGACTCTGCTCTAAATAAAATAAATATTTACACTTCCAATAAAAGTTTCCGAAAGATGGGTTTGGTCCTTTCAAATAGTTGTTATAACGCTGATATATGTTCAAGTGTTCATTTTTGTGATAAATTTCATTTTAGCTAGTAATTTGATGCTATAGAAACGGGGCGTGTCATTAAGATTGGTGTGGTTGAATTGGTCACGCGAGCATTTGGGCGGAAGTTTGATACCGCGACTCCGCCTCTGGCTCCACAGACGATTCCTTCTGCGCCTGCCTTGGCTCCAAACCGATGTTTTTACGTAACATGGTGGCGACCATGGTCGGACATTTTTGGCTTCAATTCATTACAATGGAGGGAGGTGACGACGCTTAGTCCATCTTTTTTTACAGTCTGTGTTTTGAACGTTACGATCTCCCCGAAGGGCAACCTTCCGAACTTTCTGATGAAGCCAATACGGAAGTGACTTAAACTGCAATTCATCGACTGGCCACTTGAGGCTGGCTCCAAAAGGGAGTCAATTCCCATAGACCACCATGTTAAAAATACCCAACTTTACAGTGGAAAATAATATGTTTACAGTATTTTTGGTCTGTATAGCTAATTTTGCCCTTCATGACAACTGTGAGGGGGGTGATTTTTTTTGTAACTCTTTTTAAATTATATTAAGCCTTAAACTTCTGCATAATTAAGGGCGTGGCCACTTGAGTGAGGCGTGAACGGACACTGCTGTCACTAGAATTGGGCTAGGCGGGCGTGGTTTAGCAACCAGCCTCCTCAGCTTCACCCATGTCCAGCCTCTTATCCCATTTTCGTTTTTCCGCGAGTGATTCGCGGTGACGTGCGGCCAAGATGGCGACGACAGGCAACGCCTACTTTAAGCTTCAAAAACGATCTTCACAAACCAATGGGTGACATCACAGTCCATATTTTTTACAGTCTATTGATCTCCCCCATTCATGTCAATAACAGTGACCCATCTTGTTGATATGAAATATCTTTGATCCAGTCCACTTTTTTGAGCCGATTATGGTGGTATTGGTAACTAACAGTAAACAAAACAAGGCAGTAACCTGGGGTGTATTCCAGAAAGCGGGGTTAACATGCCATCAGCAAAACTATGAACTTTTGGTTGATTAACCCAAAACCTGCTTACCCAGAACATGTCGGTTCCAAAACAATAGAGTAAGATTTAGTTTAATCAACCTCCTACTGGTAACCAGGCACGTGCACAGGTAGGGCTCAACCTGTGCAGAGCACATGCTTTATTTGCCCTTACACTTCGAAGTTGTATTGTTTAATTTATTTTCTTCAATAAATCAGTGCTATTGGTGGGCTATTGGAGGGAAACGCATTACAAGTAATGTTCATTACGTAATAATATTACTTTTCTGAAGTAACGAGTAAAGTAACGCATTACTTTTTAAATGTACATATTCATATTTAAGTTACTTTTTAAAAAAGTAATGCAAGTTACTTTATTAGTTTAATTAATTAGATTTAAAAAATTATGTACTGAATTAAACTAAACGTAGTCACATTATGCACTCTATGCGTACACGTCTGTGTAGGAACAGTTTGAGTCAAAAAACGGATGTGGCAGGCCAGAGCTCGACATTTTTGTGATGAAATATGCAATTTCTGAATGCAGAACTTTTCAGTCATAAAAACACCTGCAAGGCCTAAAAGAGATCAAGCCTCAGCCAAAAAAAGGTAACGCAAAAGTAACTAAAAAGTAACGTAAGCATTACTTTACATGAAAAGTAACTAAGTAACACAATTAGTTACTTTTTTTGGGAGTAACTTAATATTGTAATGCATTACTTTTAAAAGTAACTTTCCCCAACACTGCCCTTTACGTCTGTCTGTTTCACAAATATATTTGATATATTTTTAAATATTTAAAAAACTTGTGACAAAATCTTTTTGGATGCGCTCAAACTGTCAGTCAAACCTCTTAACTCCGCCCCCTGAGTGCAGCGAACAAAAGTTCCACAGCAACAGTAAATAAATAAGTAGTTTTTTGTTTCAGCACAGCTTCCATTTCTAGCCCACATACCAATGTTTAAAATTTTTGCAGTTGCTTCGTAAAACGTTTCAGGACTTGTCAAATCCATCAGCGGAAGCAGCCGTTTAGTCTGTTCGCTACATTAAAACTTATTTGGCAAATGCATTTCCATCTCCCATTATTCGTATAAACTCTTTTTCGCACAAAACAAAAAACACCTCATGCAATTAACGAATTTAGGGATTTTTATTTGAAATTTGCCATTTCCCTGTACCGTTTCTGATGGAATACTTTAAAATGCGCATTAAAACAGGGTGTTGGAAACATATTGAAATGGTGTGCTTGGCAGTTACTTCGTCACTTCGTTACTTCGTCACAACATGTATGTAGCCCGTCTTGTGTGTGGTTCGTAATTTCAAAATATGTGTTCGGCGCGTCGAGTGATCCTATGTGCATCACGTGTCTTGTCAAAATAAGTGCCTACTGCAGACGTGTCTAAAGGGTTTATGATAAAAGAGACGCTCACGTTTGTCAAATAGTCGCATAATCTCATGCGTAATCAGAGTTTACTGTTAAGGGAGTGTCTTGCGTGTATCGTCTTTTTCATCATAAATGGTTTTGACGCGTGTGCAGCAGGCACTTATTTTGACAAAACATGTGATTCACATGGTTCACATGACGCAACAAACACATATTTTGAAAACACGAGCAACACACACGACACTCCAAACTCTTATTTTGAATTTGCGCTCCTTGGAAGAGCAGTCACAAGCCGCCAACCCATGGTTGGGTAAAATTTTGAGAAATGCAGATGTTCGGTTTAAAGGGACACTCCACTTTTTTGAAAATATGCTCATTTTCCAGCTCCCCTAGAGTTAAACATTTGATTCTTACCGAAATCCATTCAGCTGATCTTTGGGTATGGCGCTAGCACTTTTAACACAGCTTAGCATAATCCATTGAATCTGATTAGAACATTAGTATCGCGCCTAAAAAAAATAACCAAAGAGTTTCAATATTTTTCCTATTTAAAACTTGACTCCTCTGCAGTTACATCGTGCACCAAGACCGACGGAAAATTAAAAGTCGAAATTTTTTAGGCAGATATGGCTAGGACTATACTCTCAAACTTGCGTAATAATCAAGGACTTTGCTGATGTAACATGGCTGCAGCAGGCGTAGTGATATTATGCACTACCCGAAATTAGTCCCCCTGCCATTAAAAGTAACCAAGGGGTTTAATTGTTAAATAGACCTATGGGTTAAATTGTCGATATTTGCCCATATTTTACCCAACTTGAGTGAAATGTAGACATGGTTTAGGTCCCTCCTCTACTCTATTGCATTTCTTTGATTTATCATATGCTAAGTACAGGTTTGTGTTTCTTAAATGCAAATGTATAATTAATATCTCATGGAAATAATTGCAAGCACTGAAAATGTGTTTAACAGAAGGAAAAAATATAACTAAAGAAAAATGTTGAAATGGGTAATAAAAGACAATGTTGGAAAAAAACAAAAAAACAAATGAAAAAATACTAACGTTTCATAAAATTAATAAATCAAAATGTGATGATTTCTTTTCTCTGCATAATTTTTATATCTCCTTTTGATGATATGCAAAAATTCCCTGAATCCTACACCAGACCTAAAATGACTGGATAAAGGTCTTATTTACACTGACCAAGCAGACAGATTCTGTATATTTGTTAAGGTCAAAGACATTTATGCATTACAGTGCATACATTTTTTCAGTATGTGTGTTCCCAGGTTCAAACCTTTGACCTTTTGCTCTGCTAACGCAATGCTCGACCACTGAGCTATACCGGTGGAACATGGAAAATGTTTATGGATTTCATACATTCCTTGATGAAATAAATCTGGAGTTTTGTGGTGTGATGGTGAACCCATCAACATGCAGGCATCTATGGAGATTGCATTAGTGACATTACACTTAAATGAAATTGACACTGTAAAATACTTGGTTTAATATCTCTCTCTCTCTTGGCACAGCACTCTCCTCCACCGTCTATTTTCGCCTCCATCCCCTTACTGGCAGCACAGATTTGCTGGTCGTCTGAATATCATGCCAGTTTTTATAACCTCAGTCTCTGCCAGATGAACCCAGCTGCATAAATTCTCATTGGTTTTTATACACAATGATGCCTGTGTGAGTGTGATGAGTCAGGCAGTGAGGTCTCACTGAGCCATGAACATCATTTTGAAAATGAATGAAAGTGGAAAATTATTTTTATTATTATTCTTTTGGCTTTTGAGGCTGACTTGGTTTGTCTGGATTTCTCTCTACCATCTGTTTTTCCCCACTCATAGGAAAGAAAAATCCAACTGAGATCTCTTTAATGTTTCAATTGTTTCTCCGAGAGGCTAAATAAAGAAAACTGTCTTTTTGGAGTGAGTTTATTTCCACAAGCATTTTTTCTAGAAACATGTGCCAAAGCAGCGTTTTTGAAATGTAGGTGCAAAGAGAGGTGGGGCCCTATTTTAACAATCTAAGCGCATTGTCTAAAGCGCACAGCGCAACGTCTAAATGGGCATGTCCGTATCCACTTTTGCTAATTTAGCGACGGGAAAAATGGTTTGTGCACCGAGCGCATGGTCGAAAAGGGTTGGTCCTATTTTTTTATGGGTAATGGGAGTATTTTGGGTGTAACGTGCAATAAACCAATGAGAGTCTCAGCTCTCATCCCCTTTAAAAGCCTGTTGCGCTGGCGCTATATCTAATCCCTATTTAGATGATGGGCTTTGTAAACTGAAAAACTAAGTGGAGGGAGAAGATCCCCAGTTTAAGATTAATGTTAAATAATTGTGTTGTTTTTCACTTGTATTGAAATTGTTATTTTTTCATTAAAACCTTTAAAACCCATTTTCTTTTAGTCATGGAAGTAAAAAAGCAGGCTTTTAATTGCTTTAAATGTATGGCTATCCAATATCATAAAAAAATAATTTACAAGTATATGTAAGAAAAGGTTTGTACTGTAAAAATACTTTATTTGTAACAAACAGGAGATAAAGAACTTACAAACGGCTCTCCGCAAGGTTCAGCACTTGGACAGCGTCAGTTTTTTTAAGCATTACTTAAAAATGTTTCTTATCTCACCATATCCACAGGTACAGAGTCATCATATACAATAAATCCGTGAGGTAGCATTAAAAAAAAAACACTTAAAAACAGATGCATTTGTTTAAAGCAAAGCATTTATTTACTTACCAGGCTACAGGTGAAGCAGCTCTTTGTGACTTCTAACGTCTCATAATTAGTCCTCATTTATGTCCAAGAGACCCAATAATAATCTTTTACATTCAATCCTTTAATCTTTCATATTTAAATATTTTTGTGCTGCTGCACATTCATGTATGTGTTAAGCAAACCCACGTTGTCGTCCCGTTTAGGCGATATTACTAATGCGCTCTTTAAATAACAAAAAAACATATTGCGCCATTGACTTTAGACTTTAGAGCAGGTTTTTGTTGGTCAATGGCGTAGTCTATTTTAGTTGCCTCAAAATAGCAACGCGTCAACAATTCGCCTGAACACACCTTGTTTTCAGACCAGAACGCCCATGGGCGCAAAAGGGGGTGCAAATGCATTTGTTATTTAAACAATGCGGCGCTAAACATGAAAATGATAATTGCGCAGGGTGGAAACTAAAAAAAGACACTTGCGTCGCACATTGCGCTGCATTGCGCCGGGTGTAAGATAGAGCCCTTAAATTTAACCACTTTCTGAATGTGAAGTACCTCTTTTCAATTGCCATTAAAGGGGACATAATATGAAAATCTGACTTTTTCCATGTTTAAGTGCTGTAATTGAATCCCCAGTGCTTCTATCAACCCAGAAAATGTAAAAAAGATCAACCCATTAACTTAGTTTTGGTAAACCATTCTCTGCAAACATGTGAAAAAATAGGTCATTGAAATTTGGCTCCCACCCTTAATCTGCACTATCTAACCACAGCACTGCCATTTTGTCCAGGGCTCATTTGCATTTTAAAGGACACACCTCATAAACAGCAAATTTTTGCTCACACCTACAAAGTGGCAATTTTATCATGTTATAATAAATTATCTATATGGTATTTTGAGCTAAAACTTCACATACGTACCCTGGGGACACTAAAGATTTATTTTACATCTTAAAAAAAGTCTTGTGAAATGTCCCCTTTAAAAAACCTATAAATAATGTATACCACTTAAGAGTTTTTAGGCCCTGTTTGGTACTGTTCCCGCAATAGGCTTTATATACCCAAAATAGGGATGGGAGAAGAGTTAGGGAGTAGACCAGAGAGGTTCAACTGCATTTTCGCATTAAAAATATATCTGATAGCCATCCTCAGGGCAGACGTCTAGGCTAAAATAAGGCAAAATTTAGGCTGCCAATGACATTTAAAGCAACAGTATGTAGTTTTTTTTACCTTTAAATAATGTCTCTAAAATTATTTCAGTGATAGGACAACTTTTAACTGGACAAATTGTACTGTTGCTGCAACCTGAGCAGCCTCCTAGCTGCTACAAGCACACTCTGAAAGTGGCGGTGGAGGGTAGAGCACACAGCCCCGCCCCTCCCCCTGCCTGCAGAAGAGTGTCTGATACCAGGCACTGTTGCGCTTTTCAACCACATGGGGGAGCTGTAAGTCATTTTTACATGAAAACTACATCGTGTTGCTTTAATAGACGTCTAACCAAATAAATAAATGAAACCAAACACTTTGTAATTGCGGTTGACTTTGGTTTCATGATTGGAAATCAAACATAAGAAGAACAGCGCCGAACACCTGTTAGTCCCGGATAGGTGCGTAGGATAGAGAGACAATAGCCTCTTTCACACAGTAATTCTGGTAAATTACCATGAATTTACCAGAATGAATTTACCAGTAAATACAAAAATGTGCTGTTCACACACGCAGTGGCGTTCCGTTATTTTACCAGTAAGACATCATTCACACATCAGTATCAAAATACCGGTAAATTCGTTGAGAAAGCGGAAGTACCTGTAGCACGCGACGAGCTCAGTGTTGTATTTGTAAACAATCCACGTCATTCACGGTCCGTATTTTGCTGTTTTCACGTCTGTGGTAAACAGTCGCGAAGTTGCTCATGACCAAACAACATTGAAGTAGACGACGTCAAACCGAAAATGCGTTTTTAACAACACTACTGTTTGCACGTTGGCTTCACAGAGGGCTTGCTAAGGACGTTGGCAATTCGGCGGTAAGCTGTTTTAAACAACTTTGGTGAAGAAATGTGGACGTAAACTTCAGGTGTGCTCAACTTTCAAGCAGCATGTGTGTGGAAACGTCCGTAAACAGTGTGGGGGTAAACGCGTCATCTGTATTAAAACACTATGATTGGCCCGAAGCTGTCAGCACGGTCTGACGTCGTCTGTTCTAAATGCCGGCAATCCTATAATTTTCGTTCACACATAGCGCTTACCGGTAAATTACTGGTAATCTTACAACCTGTCTTACTGGTAAATTGGGAGCACTGATTTACCAGAAAGGTTCTGTTCACACATGATCTGTTAACTGCAATTAACCAGTAAATTACCAGTAAAGACTGTATGTGTGAAAGGGACTATTGAAGTCCTATCATGTACAAAAATAAAGGGTATCCCGCACACTATTAGCTTGCCAAAGATTAAAATATTTATTACAGCGATGTTTCGATCACAAGATCTTCATGTATGCCTGATAAAGATCTTGTGATCGAAACATCGCTGTTATAAATATTTTCATCTCTTGCAAACTAATAGTGTGCAGGATACCATTTATTTTTGTACATGATGGGAAATCAAACATCTCGCAAGTTATTTTGGTAAAAACAACATTCAAGTCTTTTTTTTGCTAGAAGTGGGTTACTCATAGTAACTATATCGCTCATACAGACTACATCTACAGTTAACCTAGAATGAAGGCGATTGCTGGGCAGATTAAACAGTGATTGTAGCTTATATACGGATGATCGGGGAAACGTCTATAATATGTTGATCCCTTGATGCAATTTCATCAAGACAAGAAACCCAAAATCTAAACATTTTGTTTGTGGTTTCTCAATCAGGACCTTGTCTTGAAAGTCCTAACTAGCTGATGAGAGAGACAGCAGAAGGCCGGTGAGACGCAGATGCTGTGTGTCTATGGAATAACCCTCTCAATTACAGCACGGCCAAATTGAAACGAATCCCGATTTAACTCTCTTTCCAATATACCTCACGGTGGCTTTGCCAGGCCGTCTCTCTCTCCAGCGACGGACCTCTCCAATGCAACGCGTCCAGATCGGCTGCCAGCCACAGCGGTAGGAGCATTGATTCTCAATAACATCACTAATGACCACACAGCGCCTGACGCATGCTGCCATTACTTGAGGTGAGAGCTGGGAGCGAGGGCAGGCCAGAGAGTGGCATGCCAGATGGAGCCGGTTAGGAGCGGTTGTAAGGATGAATTGTTTGTCAGCTGGGAGGAAGGATGGAGAGAGCTACAGAATGAAATCGCAAGACTTGGTCAATACAGGAGGGACAGTGACCTCTGATTGTGTTGCGAGGTGAAGGGACGACCTTTTTTAGTCCGTTTCTCTTCTCATCTCTCACTTTCTTAATCCATCCCTCATTAGCAGACGTCGCTCCTGTTAATGAGTTCAGACCGCAGGTCAATACAGCACTAGCCCCAGTCAATACCAGTTACCTGCAACACAAACACTCAAAGGCTGAGCTTGCAGAAAATCGATGTTGTGTTGCAGTTCTCTCTCATCACCGGTTTCGACCTGTTCGCTAAAGCACAGCCAACGGGTGTAACCGGATCATATCATCTGTGGTGTGAGACAGTGTGCAGTATAATCTATTTTGCAAGTTTTTTTCCCCGTATCAATATCTATATACAGTAAGTCTGAAACAGTAATAACTCAGTAACTATGTGACCCTTTCTGTGAAATCCAGGCTAAAGTCGAATGATCGAATTATTGATTTCAATCTTTGACATGTGCTTACTCAGTCAATATTAAAGATATCAGTGTTATTTTTTCACAGAATGGTCTTTCCATTACAGGGTGATTTTAGAAATCAGTCCAATACAAAATGACTTTAGCTGGGACACATTAGACACAATGTGCTCTCGCACATTCAAGGTGCTTTGGATAAAAGTGTCTCCTAAAAATGAATAAATAATATGAATCTGACAAAAAAATTACACATTTCATATTTACGCTAGTTTTGCCCACCAACGAGCACTAAAGTTAAAAAATAGGCACACTGAAATCACCGGCTTCAGAGTATGTGGCTCGTAGGCAGTGTTGGGGAAAATTACTTTTTAGAAGTAATGCATTACAATATTAAGTTACTCCCCCAAAAAGTAACTAATTGCGTTACTTAGTTACTTTTCATGGAAAGTAATACTTACATTACTTTTAAGTTACTTATCCTTTACTTTTTCTTACTTGGCTAAGGTTGATCTCTTTTAGGCCTTGCATGTGTTTTTTTATGACTGAGAAGTTCAGAAATTGCATATTTCTATCTGAAAAATTTCAATCTCCGTTTCTGACTCAAATTGTTCCTGCTCAGGTGCGCAAGCATAGAGTACATTATTCTACATGACTACATTCAGTTTAATTTAGTACTTTAAAAAAAAAAATCTAATTAAACTGAAAATTAACTTACATTACTTTTTAAAAAAAGTAACTCAAATATTGATGTGTACATTTATAAAGTAATGCGTTTACTCGTTACTTCAGATAAGTAATATTATTACGTAATGCATGTAACGGTACTTGTTATGTGTTACCCACAACACTGCTTGTAGGTCTGACTTTGGAAGCGATGTTGCTGGTTCGAATCCGCCTTTTGCAAATATTGTAAAAAAGTGGAAACAAAGTGCCTATCGAGTGTTTATTAAAAATAAAAGTATTTATTGGGTAGGGTTAGGGGTCGGTGTAGGGAGGGTTTTTACTGTATTCTACTAATAATGGAGCATCAATTTATTAATTTTAATAAATATAATCATTTACACTGTTTTTATTGCATTCTGTTATTTACATAAATACTGAGGTGCAAATTGTATCTGCCAATATAGATAGTATCTAATTACTATTTACACTTATTGCAAATTTGATCATTTTATTTATAAAATAAAACTTATTTTTTTACATATTGCTAAAAAAATTCTGATATTGTCACTTATTGTGAATAGAAAAAAACTCTAATTTTTACTAAGTGTAAATAACTTCTATAGCTATTTGCACTTTATGTGTAAATAGTAGCTATAGAATGCCGAAGGGATGATATTTTTGTTTGTAGGCAAACCCTGGCAGTTAGCGGGACACTGGTTCACCAGCCTGATCTCACGATAATTCGTACATATTTTATGAGGTGGCTAATTCGTATCAATTCATACAAAGTTAATCATGCAAAATCATACAATTCTCATAAAAACAAAAAAACAAAACCGAACCCCTGACTCCGTCCCTAACTCCACATCTAACCCCAAAGTCACAGGGGTCAAGGCGAATTGTACCAAAACTTACGAATCGTATGAATAAATACGAATTAGCCAACTGATAAAATATGTACGAATTCTTGTGATATAGCGTTGGGTTCCCTTGCTAAAAAGCCCATAATTTTTTCCCATGGACTTTTAGATTATCGCAAAAAAAAGCTGTGTTTAACAAAAGTTTAACACTCAAGACGTTTTGTCCAACAAGATATTCTTCACAGATAAACACAATTTTTGCCTACAAAACAATTCTGAAGTCTAAATTTGTTTTTGGATTTATTTCTATTAAACAAATTTAGACTTCATAAAAAGACGTTCATCTGTGAAGATTAACTTGTTGGACAAAACGTCTAAGTGTCAAAACACAGAGCTTATTTTTTGCGATAACCAAAAAGTCTATGGGAGAAATAAATGGGCCTTTTGGCGAGAAAACCAGTGTCCCACTAACTTCCACTTGCACTAATGTAAATAGTACCTAACGCTATTTTTGCTTAGCGTAAATAGCCGCTGCCTGAAATGAATGATTGCCAAAGAAAATCCCAATTTTCAGTAACCGTCTGTAATAAAGAGAGCAATTTTAAAAGTATGCTCTAAAAAAATCTTATTTTTCCAATGCAAACCAAAAAATCCTACAAATTACTGTCCAAAACATCTAATACAATCACAAATCAAATAATATACTGTATTGTTGATTTTGTTTTACATTACAATTTAAAGGCTTTACATTTTTTAAACCCAACTTTCATTGCAGTGGTTCTCAAACTGGGGCCCCCAGTTTTATGACATTTTATAAACTACATTAATTTTTCATGAATTCTGTGTAATTAAACCTAAAAAAATAAGGCTACTATCCAGCAGCACTACATTAAAATATACAATGTTTTTTATTAAAATGTTGAGTTCTAGGACATTTTTTTCTGCGAAGGAATGCGGCATACACAGGGGGGGGGGGGGGCGAACTCTGAAAAATTTTGAGAACCACTTTTGTCAAAAAGAGATGAACCCAAGCTGCTGGGTTGTAATTTAACATACTGTATGCTGGGTTGTTTTAACCCATTATTGGGTAAAACATAAAAATTTTCTAGGTTAATTTAACCCAACGTTGGGTTCGTCTATTTTTGACCCAACGCAGAGTTGAAAATAACCAAGCATTTTTTGTATTGGGCTGACATGTGACCCAGTCATTTACACATCCAAGCAATCTACTCTCCCAAATACAAAAACATTCAGTCGGGTCAGTATTGTATGTTTATATAAATACCAGACAGATGTGCAGATATAAGGACCAACCTTTATTCCATACATTTTTAACCATGAATGTTCATTTTCATTTTTTCACGCCTAAAGCTCTACTTGTTTTGTATACAAGAGTCTAAGAAAAACAACTGCACAACACCACAAGGTCGACAGAAAGAGTCTATTGCCACCTCAACCATTTTAATATCTTTCTCAGATGTCCATGTTTTTGTGGCTGGAGAACAGTTACTCTGCTAAAGCAGTTCATCTATGACCTGGAAGTTTATAGTTGTTTGTTTCATTGGCTCTTCATTGGAAAACTCAATGATCCAGGATCTCTCTGTAGCTTCCATTCTGATAACCGTCCAATCAGAAATCTCTTTATCCTCTTTGCATAGATTGCATCACCATGACCTAACCCCCTTTTAACTCGTTTCCTTTTAGACAGCTGCATCACCATGGCTTCAACCTGGAAGTGGTTCCGTTTTATTTCATCGTTTTTTAGAAACATTTAAAAAGCCTAACAAATGTACAATGTATTTCGTTCCAAGTTATATCAACAAGATATTTACAATATCTTTAAACTTTACATAAATCGAACAAGTATATTGTAATACATATTTGTCTGCATATCTCAAAAAAAAAAATTAATCAAACAAAAATCTCCCAAATTTAACTTTGTACATGGTCAGCATCGAGTATCTCCAGGTACCATAGAGCAAATCAACTGTCAAACAGTAATATCATACCAATTCAGATATGTAGACATCCATGTCTAGCAGCTCGGGATAAATATACACGGCAGGAAACAAACGAAATTTATGCAAATACATAAAAAATGTCTGTACATGAAAAAGGGTAGGAAATGTACAAACTAATTTCAGAATTTCTTTTCACATGAAAAACTGAAAAGGCATTGGATTAATATATTAATATCAAATTTCTGGTTGGTAGTTACTGTTTGAGAACTGGAGTTACGAACTCTTCCCTCCAACATCGATTTAAAAAAAGCATGGTGATGTGCTTGTTCCAAGGTACAAATCTTTGTACAAATTACACATATCTATTTATTATTTACTTTACTTTGTGTGAAAATAAGTGCATGTTGCCCTTGTCAAACTCAAAGGAGGCATTTTCCTTAGTGCGTTACCGCGCCTCCACTTCTTTGGGGTTACGTGATGGCGAGTACTCCCGGGGGTCTTGGGTGGTGATTGGTGTAGTCCGTCTCGGCGACACCGGTCTCGCAGCGCCCGAAGGTACCAGAGGAGGTGGAGCACTTAGTGCTGCAGTTGGGGGTGTCCGGTTAAGAAGTCCGTTATGTCCCGTCGAAGGGCTAAGCCTTGGGTATGGCATTCCACCAAGGTGTGACATAAATGGCGGCATGTGGGGTAAGTGTCCTTCGATGGGCGATTGGTGAAGTTGGTGCAGCCTTGCCCGATCCAGTTCCTCACGTAAGTGCAACCGTTCCCTTTCTTCCGCCTGTTGCCTCAACCTCTCCTGTTCCCGCCGAACCTCCAGCAGGTGTTCGTGGTGTGAGTAGTCGTGTGCTTCTCGTTCCCGATAGGCCCGTTCTGGATCGTAGACGCCAGGGAATCGATGTCCTGGCTCAGAACGAAGCTGGAAGTCCATGCGGCGCTGCAGGTCGAGGTTCCGATACGCCTCCCGTAGAGGATCCCAGGTGAATGCGGGATGGGGAAGCCGATCACGACCTGCTGCAAGAGGGCTGACTCCCATGAAGGGTGCCATACGGGTACGTTCCAAGACATTCAGACTTCCCATTTGGTGCATGGCACTCATAGAAAGAGGCAATGAGTGTGGCATGGGAACTCCGTGTAGTGAAGCAGGTGTTGGAAGGTCGCTACAGCGAGGAGAAGGTGGAGGAGGCTGATGGGGGAGTGAATGGTGGTGATGAGCTGCTATAGGTGTGGTCTGATGAGGTGGGAGAGGAATTTGAGGTTTAGGTGGTGCTTCAGATCCAATCACCATCACGTCCAAGTCCTCTTTGCGCTCCTCTTTGATCTTCATATCGTTCTTCACTTTGTGTGGCAGATCACCTGAGCTGGTTTCTTTTCTATCCCTGTCAATGTCCTTAACTGGTAGAGATGGCGGAATAGGCTTGATTCCTGTATCGTTAAGGATGCCTTTGGAGTATGGAGATGGTGAACGCTGAATGGGTTTACATGAGTCATCTGAAGATCGTCTGTCTGTGATTTCCTTGCTTGGAGAACGACTTTCTTTCACCTTTACGTCTCCCAACATGGCTGCCTCTCGTTGGCGGTCCGACAGCTCTTTCTCCGGCTCACGGTTGCGGTCGGCACTACCGCTGCGGTGTCTGCCCGAGTCGGTGGAGTTCTGACTGTTGGAGCGGATTAGGCTGCTGATCTGGTAGCTAACCGGAGCAGAAGCTGGAGAGGAGCGGTTTGAATGACGATTACGATCCAGAGAATCTCTGCGAGAGAAAACAGAGGCAACTATGCGTTAAATATTCACTCTAAAATAGGGGAACCAAAATATGCATTGGTTTGTAGCACCAACCTGTCCTTATCTTTCTCATCTTTCCCAACCGAAGAGTCCCTTTTTTCTCGCTCTCGTTCTTTCTCTTTCTCTCGTTCCCGGTCTCTATCTCTGTCGTGACTGTTTGCAGAGCTGCTTCTTTCAGCATCTGTCGATTTTGGCCACTGTGGAGGGGTGGGGAAGGAGGGTGGTGTCCTGTGTAACCTATTCCAGGTATCGTGATGGGGACTACTGAGTCCAGGCAGCCCTGGACCTTCTTTCGGCCCAAATACACTGTTAGCCCCTGAAAAATAAATAAAGAAACCATGCGTTATAGGCCAGCAGAAGGGGACAAAAAACTGCCTTGTCTTCAGTTGAGGTTCTGCTCTCCCAAACTGAAAGGTTAATTGTGTATAGTAACTTCTACTGGTGCAATGGGGTAATCATTCTCCTGCTTTTCAAGATTTTGCAGGATAGAATAAGTCAATGACCCAGCTTCAGGGTCAAGTGCTATGAAATACAAAGATATTCTATTTCAAAAGTCCCATTTAGCCAATAAGGAAATAAGAAAGAGGAAATGAGATATGGTGAAAGAAACAAGATATCAAGTGATAAGTTTGAGCACTGGGAAACTAACTGTTTCAAGAACAATGCTGAAACAGTTGGGCTGCAAGGGTTTGAATTTGGCAAAAGCTGCTGGTGTACAATGAACCACACTGCTGTAATTCTTGTCTCCCTACTTCCTAAAACTCTTATTTGGCATTTGCTACAAAGCTAAGTGCCTTTTTCATTCCCTGCTTTTTTATTCTTCCTGCGCTCTCTGTGGTCCAGAGCTAAGCTCTGAGTCGAGCTAAAGGCCCGGGGCCGGGGCTTACCGAGGGCTGGGTTGCCTAATCCACCGAAGGCACTGCTTGAAAGGTTGCTGAGGCCGCCAAAGGTACTGGAGCGACTGAAAGGATCTGCAAAATGCCAAACAGGGATTAGCGACGCGGGGCCGGAGGTGACAGACCATTCCAACCGCCTTTTCTCTTAAAACCCAGCTTTGTTTTTGCGTCTCTGTTACTGCAACTATTCTCTCTCCCTAAGGGATGTTTATTTTTCCCAGTAAGACTGTTGGAGTGTGTTCACTGGCTGCGGATTAAGCAGTGAGAGGTGCTGGCGTGAAGAGCAATACCTGATTGGAGTGCATTTGCTCGGGCACCATTGTGCTGTCAGATATATACAAATGATTCAGTAAAGTCTAGGTTTATTTGTCTCTCATTTCCTCTAGCTGTTTCTCTAAGTCTTCCATCTAGTTACTCTTGTTAACCCTATGTTTTAAAACTGAACAATATTGCTGGGGATGGGGGCCAAATTGTACTTAGACTTCAACGTATTTCATAAAAACATTGAACCCAAACAAGTAAAACTAATTTTTGTTTATGCACCATAATTTGGAACTTATTTTGGACTTTTCTTCAAAGTATTTGGCAAGAACATAATAAAAGGCATTTAGCAAATACCAAAGCAACTTATACTATACTTATTTTAGGAGAAACCAAACTGGGACAACTGTAACAATAGAGCAACTGGAACAATGGTAATAATTTATGACTCTTTCCTTGCAGGGCTCAAACCAGCAATCTTTTGATTACCAGTCTTGAGCTTTAACCACTAGGTCACCCCAATTTTTGCATTTCAAACGTTTCCTTTCATTCCCTTTGGGTCGCAGGTGTTTATAAACTTCAAATTAGATTGACATAAAAGTTCACTGAGTGAAGTCATCGCTCAGCACTAAACCACTAAAAAAATAAAACCTGATAGAAATCTCTAAAAGAAATTGAGGGGAAAAGAAAGCCCTTCAATCCTTTTTGAATTAAGTACAGGAAACTTCCAGAGCCCAGGGTATTGATGGTAAAATATACTTTTACTGTGTTTTGTTGTGGTAAAGACATTGGCTGATAAAAGACATAATAAAATTATAATAACAAATGCATTGGAAAAACGTCTGACCTGACTGATTCCATAATAGCAGCAGAGCAATAGATCTTAGTCAAAGTAAATGCCATATTTAACTTGACTTATCCTAGGTAACCCTATATCGCTACTTAAGGTTTTGTCCAATAGATACTTGTTGAAAGACATGTTGTGTTAGCACCTTTTGAAAATTGGTACAACTGCAGTTTGTTACATGTTGGTGCATGCGTAAACCCAATAGGTGTGAGGCATGGCATTTAGTCTCTTTTGTATCTCCACATATAGCGGAATGACAATAAAGTGCACTTGAACCTAAATACTACACAACAGGTATACATCAGTACAACCAGTGGTGTAGTGTGGTGCCTGGAGAAGTAGGGATACTTTTAATTTATGCCCCCATTTTTTTTTAAAGCGGCATAAGACAGCCTGTGTTATAAACAGTGTTGTTGTATATTTAGTTCACTCCAAAATGGGCCACTTAACATCTTCTGCTTGACTTCTCAGCATAAGGATCATTATGAAAGTAATATTATTAATCAATATTTAGAATTTAAAAGTGGGTATACCCCATCCAATCTAATAAATAAGTAGGTCTACCCTGTATACCCTGCGCTACAAAACTAACGCTGCGTTCAGACCAGCCACGGTAGAGGCATCAAGCGCGAGTGATTTAAATGTTAAGTCAATGTAAAGATGCGTTGATGCGCATCTGGAGGTCTCACAGTGCGAGGTCTTGAGCGTTGATGCGGGAGACGCGCAAGTTGAAAAATGTGAACTTTGGTGGAAAAACGTGCTGCGTTAACCAATCAGGAGCCTGCTCTAGTAGTGACGTGATTACAGGAAGCGAGCGGAGTCGCAGAAGCCCATGACGTGAATTTCCACGTAAATGTCTCGATGACTAGACGTGAATTTGACCCCTCAAAGGCAGCTGGTGTGAACCCACAGTAAGAGTTAAATTGGCAAAAAAATATGGTTTACTTTGACTAAGATGTACATAAGAGGAAGATGTACGACTTGAAACACAAGAAGAAAGTAGTATTTAAATTGTGGGTTACTTACACTTACCTGCCAAATGACTGGGAGGCAGGAAGCCAGCGTGGTGAGGAGACGGCCCGTATGGTGAAGCAGCCGGATGTCCCGATCCTTTAAAATATAACAAAAATAATTAAAATCAATCTTAAAACATACAAAATTTACAGAACAGTTTACACTGATGCTGAGCAATACTGTGTATTGAGCTTGAAGTCGTACAAGTGAAATAATTTTTCAGGCTGCATTTCAAAGGGTCAACTGTCTATTTAGTCTGACCTATATGTCATTTGTTTGTGCGTATCGGTAATAAAGAAACGAATTACAAGCTCCGTCATGACACAATACGGCATAATTACATTCTAAAGGGCAAAACGCTCATGTTGGCCTTCAACAAAGAGCTACCAGTCAATTATACCAGGTATAAATATTTATATTCATGCCCACGGCCTCAGTGTCAAGCTAAGACAACATTCAAAATAACAACATGCAAATCAGTGAACAAGGAGCTGGAGAAAACACTAAAGCAATACCAATAAAGAGATTGCAGTATAATTCACAAGATAAGCCATAGGTAATTCTTAAGGGCATTATGTTAGTTGTGTTACTTTAGTAGTGCTAGCAATGCCAAGGTCACCTATTTGATTCCCAGGAAATGCATGTACTGATAAAAGCTTTATTGCATTGTAAATTGCTTTGAATAAAAGCTTCTGTCAAATGTAAATAAATGTAAAAGCTATATTCTTATAAGTAAAACTTTAAAATTGTCACATCAAGTGGCTATTTACCATGATCGGCATCATGCATTTCAACAAGAGTAATAACCAGCATGACATTTTCTTACATTGAATTCAACATGAATTTCATTTCATGTATTTCTTAAATTTAATGAAATCGGAGGAGAATAGATGAAAGGAAAGAAGTGACATTAGCCAAAAAGAAAGATGCATTTTAATTGTAAATTGTATTAAAGCATGCTTTACACTGACCCGTTGATGAGAAGAGGGGTCTGGCCAGATCATGAGGGTAGGGGAACCCAGGGAAAACACCTGGGGCCGGTGGACGGCTAAAGAGATCTAGTTTTCCATTCATGTCCAGTTTGTGGGGGTCCAAGTGCATCTGCTGTTGAGAGACACATGTTAGATTTGGTTATGTATACTAAAAGAAGGCATGAACATCTGGACATACAGTACTGTGCAAAAGTCGTAGGCCACCATGCTACCATTAGATTTGTTGTTTTTGCAATTGTATAGTGATTATATATAAATATTTCTCAGTCTCTTTATGAGAATACAACCAGAAACTAAAGGAAATGTGTATGTAGTATTATAAACAGTATAAAAGTATAAGCTGAAGTGTCAAGTTTTTAGGGTAAACTCCCCTTCCACTTGAGCAATAGCATGCAGCTGCTGGATCTCTTAAATGTAAATGAAATTAAATCCTAATTTCTAATTCTAATCGAATGACTTCAGGAGTTCAGTCTCCTTAAAAAAGCTCAAGATGTGTTTCATGCCAAGAGAGGTCACACTAAATACTGACGATGCCTGAAGAAGACATTTAGTTCTGAAAATGGTTTTGTTTTTAATTTTATTTACATAATTCCTGTATGTTCTGTTTGTTTCTTAAAAAAGAGTGAAAAATACATTTGGATGGACATTAAAACTTTGCTAAAACAACAAAGTTGGTGATGGTGGCCTAAGACTTTTGCACAGTACTGTAGCTGAAAACCAAACTATTTTCTCTGTAAAATTTCCAGTGCAGTCTGTCTTATGTATCCTTGGGCTTTTTCTGACTTATCCATATCACATTAAAGAATGGAAAAGTTCAAAAGTTTTTCTTGGCTTCCATGGTAACTTACTTTCATCTTCTGCTGATGATGGTAGATCTGCCAGGCGATTTGAACATGCACCGCACACCATTTACCAGGCTTCTGACATGGGCACAGAAGAAAATTCAAAGCATTAGCACAAAGGCGGTGAAACTTCATGGTGAAAATGTAAGGATTTGGAAGAGAATGAAATGTGATGCTTACTCTTACTGAAGACCTGAAAGGATCTGTTAACTATTAGGAAACAGAGGCAAAGAAAGAGAGATATTTTTCAAAAGTTCACGTAAAAGTTTATAAAACACTCAAATGGGTGTGGATGCGGTCAGTATATGGCCTTACCCTTGGGTCTTTTTGTAGAAGTGTGTGAGGGACCGCACCCGGACGTGCTGCAACATCTATAGGGTTCGAGGCCTGGAGAAAGAAATTAAGAATTTTTATAAAAGACTAACAACGTGACATCATGGTCATCATTTTAATTTTAATTCATTTGATAACTTTTGCTTGTAATATTGAGTAGGTTACCCAGACAAGGTTTAAGCCTAGTTTCAGACTAACTAAAATGCATGTTTGATTTGTCTTAACCTTAGCGTAGCTTAGCACAATCCATTGAATCTGATTAGACCATTAGCATTGCGCTAACAAATGACCAAAGAGTTTTGATATTTTTCCTATTTAAAACTTGACTCTTCTGTAGTTACATCGTGTACTAAGACCGACGGAAAATTAAAAGATGCGATTTTCTAGGCCGATATGGCTAGGAACTTTACTCTTATTCGGGTGTAATAATCAATGACTTTGTTGCCAGACCATGGCTGCAGCAGGAGCAATGATATTATGCAACGCCCGAAAATAGTCCCCTTGGTAACTTACAATAGCAGGGGACTATTTTCGGCTCTTAGTACACGATGTAACTATAGAAGAGTCAAGTTTTAAATATGAAAAATATCAAAACTCTTTGGTGATTTTTGAGCGCGATGCTAATTGTCTAATCAGATTCAATGGATTATGCTAAGCTATGCTAAAAGTGGTACCGCCAGACCCTTAAAACAGCTTGCACTGAAATATCTTTACATACATTAGTGCCATTGTTTTGTCTCAAGATGCAAACCAGTAATGTTTTTTATAAGGTATGTTTGTAAAAGCTATTTAAATGTCTTAATTTACCTAAGGCCTAATCCTGGCTTCATCTAAACCCTGTATGGGAAACCACCCCATTAAGTATATGTATGACTAACTTAACATCATACTATCATTAGGCAAGTTCCTAAACATCTAAAAACGTATCCCTGGTGTGTACCCCACATACCAACCAACAGCTAACCTTTGACAAAATGTCAAACAGTGTTGTGTACTGTACAAATATTTAATAGTTTAGCTTATCCAGAAATGAGCTCCACAAATAATAACTATGGCTTCTGTTGTGACTCATTGTGGATGTTTCCAAGGTTAAAAATTTAAGTTTCATTCCCAAGTTTTAAAGATCTTGTACATATATGGTAAATATGTTGTACTTACTTTTGAGTATCTACATTGTAATTAAGTGGTATCGTAACTATACTTACAGTACTAGTGGTAGATACTTGGTAGTTATTATGTAACTTTAGATAAGTACTGGCTAATACCAGATACATACTTATATTGTAGGTATACTGTAACTAACAAAAAACACTACTGTACTTACAAATGAATGTACATTATAAGTATACAGTACTTACAGGCAAGTGCGGGTTAAAGACAGGTACTTATAGTGTATGTATACTGTAACTAATAAGAAACACTACTGTACTTACAAATGAATGTACAATATTAGTATTTAGTACTTACAGGCAAGTGTGGGTTATGACAGGTACTTATAGTGTATGTATACTGTAACTAACGAGAAGCACTACACAATAAAAGTAAGCACCTACACAGTAAGTACAATAATGATACAATTTAATGACCATGTAGATACTCAAAAGTAAGTAACACACATTTGTCTGTACTGTAAGTACAACATATTTACAATATGTATGTACAAGGTAAGTACACATACTGTAAAATAAAGTGCTACCCATAAAGCTCTTCAAATGGTACACTTGCTGGAACAACAGCACCTTTGATGGGTACTCTAGCTTACAGAGAGAAATTTGAAAGGTTTCAGGTAAAAACCATTGCACACCAACTGAAAAGAAACCGCACGCACGCACACACACACCAACTTTTTCAAGACCACAACTTTAAAATTAACACAAATGCCTCTGCCACATCATCGAGCCTGTGGCTCTTTGCATAATCCATTAGTGTAGAAAGTGGCAGAGGAGGATTTCTCAGGCTGTCTGCAATATAAATGCAGCTGTGTGGTTTTGAAGGCACTTTGAATACTAATGGTAAGGACAGCCAGGGCAATGAATCGGAAAATATACATGAGTTCAACTGAAACAGACTGCACAATGTTAGTGATGCTAAATATACGTTGGGAATTTGACGGTCACTTTAATTTAATTCACATGGCACATAACCAAATCATCCTATCACTCTGGAAAAAAAAAACATGGTAATAACACGAGTGTTTTGGCATATCAAATCTGAAAAGCAGGATGTGAAATGCCCGACCTCATGTCCTCTAGTCAAGTCAAAATAGTTTCGTCTACATTCCCACAGGATCTGAGTTGACAGGGTAAGCTATAATGTCTAACCTTTGGCTGGAAGGCGCCTTGCAGGGAGCTGAAAGGTCCTGAATGTGGAAGCAACGGAGGCATGCCTGGCATTGCTGGCGGGTAGGAAGGAAAGAACTGCAATACAAAGTTTACAAAATACTTTAATTGCCATCACCTACATTGCACTGCTTTGAAAATGACATCATTCCCAAGAACGCTTAAAAGCAGACACGACGTTTACAAATAAATCTCAAAGACCAAAAGAGGTTTACATAGTGATCTCTTTTATCCAAAGTCAAAACAAATGAGTTAAGCAGACAAAACACATCAGACGCTTACATTTGAATGTCTCAAGAAGGGATTGTCCAGCTTTGGAGCGTATTTGTCGAACTAGAAAAAGAGAGAGAGAAAGAGAGAGAGAGAGAGAGAAATCGAATTAAAAACATATCAACAAAATCAAAGGCAACTGTGACCAAAAACATAAGAGGCTTTACTGAAGTGTGCTTACATAGTCAAATAAAAAGCAGATGAAGCTCAAATAAATTACACCCTTCTAATAAAACAATTACACAGTAAAACAGCCATTCAATGTCACATGAAAGAAAACCACTGCGGCCGCAGTTGGCAAAGGCATCAGAGAGCAGACATGGAGTATGGGAATATACTCACAAAAGCCAAACCAGATCACAAAAAATTTAAGGCACCCTTCACTTCCAATTACAGTGATATAAGACTTTTTACGTTTAGCTTCATTTGTAGTTAAGTAAAAATCATAGAAAGTTAAAACTCAAGTCCTAAGACAAGAAGGTGGCTATAGTAAAAGCAACAAGCATGTGAATAAAGGGTGATGTGTCAAAGTTGGCTTACAATGAAATCACAAAAAAGAAACATTAGCATGTATATAAAATCCATTATAAATCATAACATTTATACATTTTAAATTACGAGCTCAACATCAGTGTGCTACCAGCATTCAAGACAAAACCAGATGAAGTTTTTCATCAACACACATGAATGGAATAAACTCATCATGTTTCATCACGGTTGACCTCTAAACTGCAGTTAAATTATCATAAACTGTTGCCAGAAGCACTGTGTAAATAATACACTGCGAGACCAATCCAGTTTAACTTGGACAAGAGGAAGTTTCATCATCAGTGACTGGAACCTATTGGGTCCTCATTGGGAACGCATTAGGAAGTTTTCAATTGCTCCAAAAATCAAGTAGTCTCAATGAAGTGCTTGTTTTTAGTACAAATATCTAGAAACTCTTTGAAGCTTTGATTGTGTTTACAGTGTGCAATATAACACGTGTTCATGTTTCACGTGTAAAAAAACCCGCGGTATTATTTGTTTAGTGTGTTGTGATTCAATAGCAGCTTAGCTTGCCGTTAGCTTAGCTGGCGACTGACGTATTGCTGTGGGCGGAGTTTAGTCAAAAAACTGTTGTAGAGACGTCATTAAAGCAGGAAGTAGAGGGCTGTAGTCCAACCCAGACGTTTGCTGTAGGCTTTGAAAGAGGAATTATGTTAAAGAAAATATATCGCCTGGCAGTGAACTTTGAGCTTTATCATTTTACAGGTATTATTTATGCTATTATAGCAACATTACACACTAACTAGGGTTTAAAAAAATGGGATCAGAAAGAGCGTGACCTTTAAGATGTATTTTCTTGATGAGCAAAATGACCCAGGAAAAGTAGTCTAGTTTTTAAACAAAAAATATAAAATAAGCGAATTTGTGCTTATAACAAACAAAAAATCTGCCAATGAAATAAGACAAAAATTTAATTGGCAGATTTTCTTGTTTGCTTGTTTTAAGTAATGATTTACTTAAAGTTTATATCTTTTGTCTAAAAAAATAGACCTATTTTCCAAAGGCACTTCGCTCATCAAGAAAACACATCTTAATTTAAGAATTTTTAGATATTTGTACTGAAAACAAGACAAAAATACTTAGTAAAAAAGTCATTTTTGCAGTGGATGTATATGTGTTTAACCACAACTTAAATGAAAATTCTGTTATAATTTTCACACGGTTATGTTGTTACAAACCTGTATACATTTAGAAAGATATTTTGAGGAATGTTTGTAACCAAACCGAGCACCATTCACTTCAACAGTAAGAAAAAAGAATACTAGGTAAGTAAATGGGGCTCATTTCATAAAATATCTTCCTTCGTGTTCATCAAAACATATAAATTTATACAGGTTTGTAACAACATGATGGCGAATAAATGATAAAAGAATTTACATTTATAGGTTAAATATTTCTGTTTAAGCTAAATCCTGTATAGCTTAGTGGTAGAGCAGTGCGTTTAGGTTCGAACCCAGAAAACACACACACACTGATAAAAATGGCATTGGGTAAAAGCATCTGTGAAATGCATAAATGTAAATGAAACACATAAGGTTGCCCTGACAGAGACAATCTGTGATATGGCTCCACAGCTCTGTAACTTCAGTTAAGGGTTGCACATCTGTTTCACGGTTAACACTTGCAGAGTAAATACAGCAAAGGTTTATGGTCGCCCATAAAAAAAACAGTGCTTCATACTGTACAGTCCCTGTCAGTGTTTTATAACAAACAGCTTTGGTAAATCAAGGTTCAATATTACATCTGTAAACAATTACATTCTTATATTGTTTTTCAAGAAATGGTTCAAGGGGGTAAAGAAAGACATTACATATGGTGTTAACATTTCAGGTCAACATAAAACAATATTTGCTACCAATTTTACTTCTGTTTTTGTATGTATTTCCACAAAAAAAAAAACAGAATGTGACACTTTTACCTACGTGCCTGGATCATGAAAAGTGGATGTTATATAACAGAATGAAAAATACAAGTTTAATAAAGAGTGTTTGATGATGTCAAAAGAAAATGAACGTCATTTCTGATGTAAAGCAAGTTATTACAGTTTGATAAAAGATTACAAGGGCAAACATCTTTATCTGTTAAATAATAAAGGAATTTGTATTAGTGAATTTGGTTTGCGCATGTGTGCGTTTACTATTTGCTATTGTTGCTCTGATTTCAGTCACTAAACATTTACAATGTAGACACAGTGACGCAAACATATAACAAATACGTTTGCAATGATGCATTACATTTATATCTCAGTACAAAATGATCAATCGATGGTGTTGAAAGAAACAATGGCAGTTCAAGACCTTGTACCTTGTAAAACATTTAAAGGTGTGGTATTGATAACAAAACCCATTTTATAATAAACCCATTTCATAATGCACATTATTTCAGAGGCTCAGTTTATTATAATGAAACAAATCTGTAACCAGCAATAGAATACGAGCAGCAATCTACAAAACATATGGTACATTATGAGCGAAAATGTAAGCAGATTGAAATCTTTTGAGACAGTAATCTATGAAAAGAGCCCAACAGACTTTTCATCTAGCGCTTTGGCATAATGAGAAATTTCTTTTGGACTGGTTCGTCGTAGAGATAGTATGCAGATAAGACGCTCTCATTCCTCTCCGAATACGTTTCAGACATCTCAATGCATTTCATATGGCTGGCTAACTTGGAGCAGCTGAATTTGAATCTGAAATCTGATTACAGCCTGCCAAAGTTTGCCTCTAATAGCTGTTTAGCACACGGAAGCAATTACGCTTTATCAAAACAAGCCCGTCGATGTCATGACTTTCATCTGTAGTGAGGTCATTACGTTTCGACCGCAAGCTTTGAATGCGTCACAAAGAATGAGTCCTGTCTGTACCTCAGTCACGCCACAGGGCTCGGTGTGCCCCGAGCAGCCCCCAGCACTCGCAAACATAATCATTCTGCTCATATGAAAGCAATAAAACATCTCTATAAAAGCACAATGTGTTCGGCATGTCAACGTGGCAGCAGAGAGTTTTTATTAAGGGAAGAGCTTCAAAATTTGAGGTTGTCATGGGAAAGTTGTTTATCCTGTTTGGGTGATGGGTAACCCCATGGCTTGTGTATAGTTTAAGATAGAAACTTTACCCTTAGTAACACTTACAGTACATTCACACAGGGCGAATGGGCAGGTTTGTCTGAAGCGTGGCCAACAGCCAATCACAGCAGCCGTAACAAATGCTCCAGTCTTGCATAAACGTAATTGGCTGGTCTGCACTAGATTATTTGCATAAGGCGATCTGATTTGCTGACGCATGCATCGGTGCTTAAAAAGTTGAGAAATATTCAACTTCTGCCGCGAGCAACGGCAGTGACACAATGTTGACGGACTTGCAAAAACGTGATTGGCTGGCTCTGCACTAGGTTATTTGAATAAGGCCATCTGATTGGTTGATGCATGCATTGGTGCTTGAAAAGTTGTTCAATGTTCAACTTCTGCCGCGAGCAACGGCCGTGACGCGACATTGACGGACTTGCATAAACGTAATTGGCTGGCTCTGCACTAGGTTATTTGCATAAGGTGATCTGATTGGCTGACGCATGCATTGGTGCTAGAAAAGTTGTTTAATGTTTAACTTCTGCCGCGAGCAACGGCCGTGACGCGACATTGACGGACTTGCATAAACGTAATTGGCTGGCTCTGCACTAGGTTATTTGCATAAGGTGATCTGATTGGCTGACGCATCGCATGCATTGGTGTTTGAAAAGTTGTTCAATGTTCAACTTCTGCCGTGAGCAACGGCAGTGACGCCACGTTGACGGACTTGCATAAACGTAATTGGCTGGCTCTGCACTAGGTTATTTGCATAAGGCGATCTGATTGGCTGACGCATGCATTGGTGCTTGAAAAGTTGTTTAATGTTCAACTTCTGCCGCGAGCAAAGGCAGTGACGCGACGTTGACGGATCCACAATTCAATTCGGCAACGCATGACATCACCCATTAAAAGTAAATGAGAAGCGTTAACGCCCTGTGTGAATGTATCGTTAGTTCTGATCTTATAATTTCAGGAGTGCTGCTATTTCCTATAACAGGACGGAGTTTTATTGTTTGTATTGAAACACATGTTTGTGTTTGCCATGTTCCCTCTGCAATACGCAATGGCTGATGACTCCGATTGAAACAAAAAACCGACCACACCCTGCCAGTCTGTGCGTTGCTTGGCTAAATGACTCATTATAAACTTTTTTTATTTTGGTATAAAACAGAATAGAAGAATCTTCAGGCTACATAATAGGGGCTTGTTTAAGTAGGGGTATTTTTGAGGGGAAATGAGGAGGTAGGAAGGGAATAAAATCTATCCGTTTTTACTTATCCTCACATTTCTGGTTGGGGTACGCACCATGGGAGGTGCAGTGGGCGGCCCAATGATGGCTGCTGGGGGCAGACTGGCAGGGAAAGGCGTGAAGGTGTGCTGATGCGTGTGTTGGTGCTGGTGCATATGCTGATGTTGGTGAAACTCGGCCCGGAGGAGCGACACAGGGGCCAATGGCGACCCTGTCGCCCCTGGCGCTGACCCCCGACCACGCTCCGAGCTCTGTACCAGGAAGCGGTTGTTCAGCTCCTGCCGCAGAAGATCGTGCTCTGCAAGAAAGGAGAGCGAAGGGGGGAAGAGGAGGGAATGGGGGAGGGGACGAGACACGGGAGGAAAAGAAAAAGGCACACGGGCGGCCAGTGAGTTTTCACAACAGCGGTAAGAGGAAGAGAAAGAGGGTAGTCACCTGGCTTTCTCTGTTTCTCCAATTCAAGGTGTGAGGGTTTTCTACGTGAGGACTCATTGGTGGAGGTAAGAGAGTTGCCTGTGACAATGTGCCAATCAGAATCCCCGAATGAGGCTGGCAATACATGATTGGTTGGTTGAAAGAAATCAACAGGCTGGTATCTAAAGACAAGAGAGAACCAAGAGTCACCTCAGAAGAAAACACACACACACTTGACCCGACATACACAGATTCTGATTCTGGCTTCAGATTTCAGACAAGTGTACCTTCTTCAAATGTGCATAGAGGATGCTTGATGCTTTTAAAAGACATCAATCCATCAATTTATAGTTTTGACTTTCAAATTAAATTTGTTTCACTGAACAAAGACATAGAGCCTTTAATGTTCAGTGACTTTTTGAATGGTATTTATAAGTTTTGTGGGGGCAAATGCTCATTTGTATTTGGCTGTAGGCCTATATTTAAGATCAGCATTTTAGTTTCTCTAAAATGCCAGGATGTTGGTATTTAAAAGCCAAGTCATTCTGGCCATTGTCAACAAAAATACACTTACCGTATAAGGTTGAGATGAAGAAGGCAGGTATAATTTTCATCTCATATTTTGCATTTAGTATAAGCTGTATCAAAGTGGGCATGCTTAAAATAGCTTAAGCTTAAAATAAAACCTAAAACAAGTGAAGGCTTCTGGATGGTTCAGGATATTAGAAATCATTTTTTATTACATGGCAAAAGGAGCCAACTGGATATAAGTCAAATTTTTCATATGCTGACCTCTGATGCACGCCCCATCTCGCCTCGCTCTTGAGAAATCTTGAAAGAAATGCAATTTAAGAGCAAGGCTGTTGTTACTGGATACTTTGTTTGTGAAGAATCTTAATCTTAAGCTATATTTGTGAATACCAAACTAGTGCTACAATAGCACTATAAACTATGGTACATTTTGACTTTAAACTGTCCAGTTTGGTGGTATTTCGCAACACATCTCTTTGAGCGCTTACACACTAGAGAAAGCTTTGTTGGAGCGTGATGGAAATGAATGTGTACAATTTGGCCGGGTCAGAGAAGGCACACCTGAATTGGCCTCTCAAAATCATCATTAGTCAACAGATGTTTACATATAAATGCAATTTGGTTTCATGGACGCTTCGTATTTTTCCTATATGTCCCTTGTGTTACTCTGTGATGCGTCATGCCTAGCAAAACCAATTGATTGTTGAGCAGCGTAATCTTTAGTGTGTATGCGCCCAAACAAATTCAATATTGATGCCAATTTGTTACTTAGTAGCCAAAGGTATTCAACTCTGGTCGTGGAGGTCCACTGTCCTGCAGACTTTAGCGCTAATCCTAATTGAACTAGTTGAGGTCATTAGGATTACTTGAAAAGAGAGGTTTGATTATGAACTAAACTCAGGACAATGGCTCACCAGGGCCCCAGCAGAATAGCCCTGCTTGAATCTAACACCGTATACAGTCTAACTCCCAATGAAGGGATTCTTATCTGGATAGGGTGGTCCGGCAGGATGTCCTGGCACCACCAGGCTGTTGGTCGGTAGGGTAGGCGGAGGAGGCAGTGTAGCAGGGGTGGCAAACATGGCCGGATGGTTGGAGAAGTGGGAGGGAGAGTGAAGGGAGTAGTGAGAGGAGGGCAATCCGGCTAGGGAGAGAGGCAGTGGAGGTGCAGGAGACGAGAGACTGCTGAGATGATGATGAGGAGAGTGAGGCAGGTGGTGCTTTGGAGGAAGAGTAGAAGGGCTGTTGCTGTTTTAAGGAAGAAATAAAAAAAGATGTTAGCGTGCTAATAATGCAATATAAAGCTAATAATTCATTTACTAAGAGACAGAAAAATGCAATAAAGTTACTAACCTGATGTCGTGAAGACTGCTGTACGGCGAAGGATGATGATGATGACTAATGATTGGCCGGCTGTGGTGCGATGGGGGTGGGATTCTGTGCTCCTGTGGATGCGACTGGTTCCTCAGGAGGGGAGGGGTGGGGATCGGAGGCAGAGATTCCTTCTTGATGCTCAGAGGGTTCGGGGAGATAGGGTGTGGTCTAGGCGGGGGTGCTGCCGCAGCAGCAGGGGCAGGTGACCCCGTAGGGGGCGAGGCTGGAGTTGGACTTGAGATCGGTGGGACAAACGAGACGTCGTTACTTTGTTCCTGGCTTCGCTGAAGACCGGACACTTTGGTCGAGCTGCAAGTTTTGGACCCAAGATTCTCATCCGTTGCTGTAACTGGAAATAAACATAAGAGAATATTGAAACATTTACTGATGTCACTGTCTGGCACATTCGTAAGACTGTCGGTGGACAATTTGTACTAATTGAAAACGAAAAGTGTGCGTGTCCACTGGCAGCCAATTGCAGAAAAATGAGGTAATGACATCTGTCACAAGCACTTGAAAATCTGATGATTGTACTCGAGTATTTGGTCGATTCAGCGCTTACATCACATTGTTACGCATTACTGTGTATAATTTAGATTTCAAATTCAGTTTGCATCTCCTTCTTGTAACGACAGCATTGCATGCATAAACATTTGCTGTGTACTGAAAGTCGTACTGAAGCAATCATGCTGCTGTACATTTACAGACACGCCCACAAATAAATAGACCGCAGTCTTCTTTAAGCATGTCAAATTAAATGCATATGCAGTTTGGGCACGTAACCTACAGTATAGCGTGAGATTCATTTGGCAATCCATCCGTTAGATTGCAGCATGGTGAATGGCAAACAGCTGTGCCACCTGCTCCATCCACCCTGCGCTACAATGGCACATGCCAGGACACCAAACATATCTGCCTCTCTCTGCTTCCTTTCTCTTATCTCCCATCATCGTTTTATTCCAGGTTTCATTTCTTGCTCTCCATGGGTTTTATGAAGTGTTTAATCAGGTCATTTTCATGCTTGACTATAATCAGTTGATCCAATTTTCTGCGAGCAATCCAGTCAGAATGAATAAATCAGAGCTAATTAAAGTTAAATGCCGTTCCCATTCATAGATTTACAGAGCACACAGTCTGCCATGAAATAATTATGTTTCAATTGTGCTTTGAAAAGGGATCATGCACTCTTTATAGTGGCCTTTCAGAGTCCCTCCCTCCCTTGCTCGCTCCGCTTCGTAAAATATTTCCAGGGATTATTCTAGCACTGCCAAATTCTTTGTATCGAGGATCCTCTGTTTTCTCTGAATTAATTGGAGTGCAGTGCAGATGTGTTTTGCTTACTTAGTATGCATAACAGAATGGTTGAGAAAAGCAAATGGTAAAAGGGCCTGTGGATATCTACATTCTAGTACACAACAGGTACATTAAAGTTTTGGAGATATTTTTTTCCTTTTTTTTTTTAATAGAGACTTTGGTTGCACGCATAGAATAGTCTAAATGCCCAAAAGCCTGTTCCCGGGATGACCGTCATGAGAATTAACTTGCCTCAAGGGACATTCATAAATCGCCCTCCAATTAACATCAAGAATGAATTAAAGAGCAACTGTACAATTGCAACACCACTAAACTACTATTATGCATACTTTAATTGCAAGAGTGCCAAAATAAATCATATAAAAAAGATTGTGAGAGATAGAGAGAGAAAAAGAGTCAATTAAGACAACATCTTCCTTAGGCCACTAATCAAACTGTAATGCAGCCTTCATTCCTAACAGCTTACTTCAATATCAAACAAAGACTGTGAAAGCCTGCAGTAGACGTATTCTCTCTCCCCGGCCATTAAAACCTCAGACTGATGCTTTTAATGGAATATATGCGGCGTATTAACGGTATCATTTAAGCATTAACAGATTCCAACACCATTAATTGACAGACATCCCCCTCAGTATTACCTTGCAAAACTTGATGCATCTAACAAAATGACCTCACAATGAATATGTTCTTATAAACAAGTCTAAAACATTTTGCATCTGCAAACAAAAACGCAATGGTTAGGGTATGGAGGGGGGCTAGGTAAGATTAGCATAAAAGAGAAACTTCTATTCAGTGGCTTGGAAAGGTATAAACAGATGAATTCACGGATAACCCTGTCCGCCGTCTTTTCCAACAAAGCACAAAGAGAAAAAACGTTGCCCATTCGACGACGTTGCCTTGGAAACCAGTCTCGGAGGCATGTTCGAGCGGTGAATGCGGACAGTGGAAGTCAAGCTTCTCAGTTAGCAAGCTGTGGCACTTTAGGCACAATGGGTTCTGCGCTATCTCTTAATGATGATTCTAATGGGGCATAATGGCAGCCAGCAGGCAGGACAAGACGTACAAGCTTGGCTTCTTTCTCATTAAAAAAAGGCCCTGTAAATGTGTCTGGATGCCTGCTGTACATAACGAAGAAATGTCTCTGCTGTCCGGAACGTGGCCGTGATCATTTTGCAGAAAATGTGACACAATGTCATTTAAAAAGGCACAGTTGGGCCGTCAATGCGGTAATGTCACGCCATTGGCAGAGAAACGAGTCTGGCAGAATTGCTAATGTGTCAACCTCAGTGTAGACACATTAAAGACGTGCAGCTTTCATTTTTTGAAACATCCGATATTGTAACTTGGGAATTCTGCCTTAGGAATCTTTTAATGAGAACTTTCGTTTTGACACTGATTCAAGGGAGAAATATTTCTCTGAGACAAATGAGCAAAGGCCTCATTACTTAACATCAAGGTCAATGGCAGATCTGTTTTCAAAAGCACCAAACAACCACCCAACTTCACATAGGTATGAGTTTTTCTTGATGGAGCAAAGCTGCCATAGACGCTAGGGTGTTGAGCCCATGACATTGATGTGCGGTTGCTAAGGAGTGGTTTTCGGCTTGTTGATATGCGCCTCCTCTGGTGTTCTGGGTCCTTAGCAAGCTCCACTGATTAAAGTAGGAAATGATTTCAACAATTTACCAAGTACTTCTAAAATTCTCGCCATGCCACTTTAACGGCTACAAAGCGCTCTCTAATCTTCAATCTGCAAAGAAAAATAAAAGAGACCCTTAACATTGAGTGAAATCACAGCAGAGCTATTAGACGCACAGACAAGAGACCCCTCAGGAACACCCACAGATTTGTAGAGGTCGAAGGTCGTATTGTGAGGAGAGAGCGACACTCCCTAGGGACGTGTTGGCATCCCTGTTCAGCAGATGACACCGCAGTGGACTATCGATCTACCCTCTCCTCCTGCTGTTTCTCTCGTGGTACGATCCCTCAAGGGACTTTGGCCTCAACACGTGCCTGCTGCGGCAGGAACCGCCACCGATGTGGGTGGGGGTGAGTTCTAATGACGAATGGTTAAAGCAGAAGCGAGGTGACCTTAGCATCGCCCCACAGCTGTCTCACTCAGATATCCTTGACCTATGACCTCATTTCAGGCTCAGACAGCCGTCATGGAACATCTGGAGGGCTCCCGTACTCTACCTATTATACACAGAGAGCCGAATGATGAAAGGGTAGACAGATGGCTCTGGCTACCAGAGGAAATGTATTCCTGTGAGTCTGTAAAGTAGTCTTCATTACATTAGGAGAGTTCACAAATCTGATACACTTGTGGTCAACACTTAAACTGCAGCACTAACAGTAATGTCACCTATAGACGGTTTCATCGGACACATGTGTGTTGCCTGGATGGAATCTAACTTCTACGACATCTGTTTGTTTACTCTGACTAGTGGTTAAACTGAAACTCTGGAACATCGAAAATAAGGGCGCACTCACATTATCCAAACCAAACCAAGCCATGCCCCAGCGCGATTGTCACCCCTCCCTACTCCCCCAGATGCACGCACTCACACTGTACTTTTTATCGATCCGAGTCCGGGCGCGCTTTCGTCATTAAGATGCAATTGTTTTGAAAAAAGCAGGAAGTAAAGCTCTCTCTTAACACTGGAACCCACTGTAATGATAAGTCTGTGTTTTTTATACAGAGTCGTTTGGTGCGCGATTACAGACAGCCCTCTCACATGTCATCATATTGCTTAGTTGATCTGTCACGTGCGCAGCTCGGACATTCACGTAACCCCGCTGCGCGCATCAAAAGGTTGTTACGGCGGCAGATGAAGGTGAGTGGTCGCGCAACTGACGTCCTCACCTTTTGAATTGCGCTCACACCACAGCCTTCCGCGCTCCGGCCCACCTCTGCAACCCGGCCGCGGCACGATTAACCAATCCGCGCCCGGGCGGGGAACAGAGCGATCACACTTCTCAAACAAACCAGGCTTTGGGGGTCAAACGCGCCCGAGCGTGGTTTGGTTTGGATAGTGTGAGTGCGCCCTAACAAATATTTCCTAAGAATGAGGGGAGATGGCGATCATGGATCACCGTTATGGGAAGGGAGGTTTGGCAGCCGATCTGTAGTTAGCATTGTATAGATCAGGGATGGCCACTTCGGACCTGGAGGGCTGGTGTCCTGCAGAGTTTAGCTCCAACTTGCCTCAAAATCACACCTGCCTAAAAGTTTCTAGTATGCCTAGTCAGACCTTAATTGGCTGCTTCAGATGTGTTTAATTATGGTTGGAGCTAAACCCTGCAGGACACCGGCCATCCAGGGTTGCCTATACCTGGTTTAGATTATATAGTGCACATTTAACACAAAAGTCGTTTGTTTATGTTGTTACTGCTGAAACATCTATAAAGAGCAAAAGAGAATAATTTCAGGAAAACAAAACCAATCTTGGAAAGCCTCCTTAGAATTGTTCTTAGTGTCTGCTAGTGTGCCCTACATATACTACTTCACTGCTGATGAAAAAGTCAACACTATGGAGCATGTAATAGTAGTTTGTGATTACTGGGACATAATACTTTATCATAAAACTGCTTAATACCACAGACTGCTTTGTATTTGAATGCAAATGTTCACTTGCAGCTAAATTCTGTATAACTTAATTTAAAGTTGCATGCATTTTTTCTGAAAAAGTATTAGCCCACAATGCATCCATGGATGAATACATCAAATGAAAGACATAATGTCATGGCACATTTGGCATTCCATTTTACCACTTGCAGTGACATTGTACATCATAAAGTATGGATCATAATAAAATTTGGATAGACCATGTCTGTTTCCAGATTACTAAGCCCCTTCCCTTTTAACAACATTTTTAACGTCTCCTGTAGCTCATGCAAATGGTAGATTGTGGATTTACGTCTTAGTCCGCCTCGGTTTTATATGTTAGATAAACATCTCATATGCAAATGAGGTCTTAAGGCAGAAGGGAATGCAAATTCCCCAAATGACCAGGGGCCACTGTTGTGTATTGCGCACACACACCAACCTTCTACTAAGAAAACTTTAGTGCAATGATAAACACTGCAAGCTCATTTTCCATGCAAACTCTGTGGTATCACCTCATCTTCATTGAGTGCCAAAAAATAAACATTAATGTTCACACAAAATGAACAAAGAAATAAAACCACAACTAACAAACTAACAGCCGCCTCCAGCTAATGAAGTCAACGTTGGGAATAAGACACAAGAGTTTATCTCCTGAGCAGGTGCGGCATAGAGATCCGTCATTTTTTCACAGATTGGAAATTCTCACCTCTTTACCAGTCAAATCCACTGAGAACTGTGCTGTGTTGTGCCAAATGAGAACAAAGAATGCCAAAACAACTGACTGAGTGGGTTCTACTAGCTAAAAAATAGAGATTTTGGCTTCAAAGATGCCGATTATTACCCTGAATATTAGCACAAAGCTGCCAAATGTGATAAAATAAAAAATACTTCTATACAAAATATTTGATAAACACACACAGCTCTTCTTTAAGACGTATTTAGCTTTAGCACCACTAAATCCACCCTTACGTAGATCACATAAAACAGCCTGTGCGTTTCAAGACGTTTTATGAGCCAAATGACAGCTGGTACGAAGACATCAGTTCTCTGTTTCCATTTCTGTTCAGGACAGGGTGAGGTGGCACCAAGGCTCTCCGGGTGTTAAGCTGCAACATGTTGGCAATGAAGCCCACACAGAAAATCTGTGAGCGCCTACTGTTCATTTCAGAGATCTGGATGCTTTCCATGGCCTCCGTGAACCGCTGCTTCTCATGCTGAGAACAGACCCACACTGCGCCCATATGGCTCGGCGGCATATGCCATCCTGTTCCATGCCATGCGTGATTACTGACGGACAGAGTAAAGACCGCTTGGCAAAATCTACGTTTAATGTTAGCGAGAGCGACCGCTACTTGATAGCTCATAAGACCTAATAGAGTTAGCAGTTATGTTATCAAATATCAATTTTTACTTTGATGCTCTCCCTAAAATCCCTAAGGAAAATACAAATACACGCCAATTAGTCATTAGTCTGACTGCAGACTTCTGTATCTTGGCAAATCTGAGCACAGTTTGAGTCCTAGGGTCTTTTATCTGAGAAGAAAAAAATATGACTAATGCCTACGAGAAACAACCGAGACATAAACGGGATCCCATTTGTGATTTTGCTGTCCTATGGGACGACTTGAGTAACAAACAAATGTCCAATTAACTTCCTTTAATTGGTTCTAACTTTCAAAGCTGTGAAAAAAATAGAATTTTTCTATTTGAAACTACACTAGACTGTTTGTCGTTATTGATTTTATAACACAGCACATCAGAGGCATTCATTTTTATGACGCAGATGAAAACACAAGCTCTTCACTAATCTATCCGTGCCTCTGATGTGGGCTGGGCATTTCCAAACGTCCCAGATTGTTTGTGCCGTGCCACGTTGTGCCCAAACGGCTCATCATTTCATTAATTAGCTTGAGCTGCACGGTTGGCAAACGCGGCAGGCACGGCAGCAGCTGTCTGGATTGATTAGAGAAGAGGACCCAGTGCTGCAATTATCTAGATGACTGCAGACAATGGCTGTCTGCTCTAATAAAGATTCGTCTTACGGCCCAGCAGGGTGTTGGAATCAGCAGAGATTCAACACAACAGATGAATTGTGATTCTTTGCCCTATGACATTTGGAGTCAAAGCCAAAATATGAGACCCACCAGTAAGTGGACACACGATTGCAAGTTCTAAGCAGAAGTAGACCGTCCATGACCTTTGTTCTTTTTATATCCTCTTTAATCTTGCACATTCTAGAACTATTCTATACTCTCTCCACATTCTAAACCCTCTTAATATTGTACACTATACATGCTATACCCTGCCTATACACATTCTAGACCAAGTACATTATTATAAACATTCTGTATTCCATTCTATACTACGAACATGCTTTATGCACATATTCTATACCATCTACACATTCTTGACCCTTAACACATTCTACACTATGTACACATTATGTACACTATACATTTTATACCCTCTATACATTATATAAACAGCCTATACTCTTTACCTTCTATACCCTCCTCACTTTCTATACATACTATACCATGTATACATTCAATACACATTCTAATTCTTCACTCATTCTATGCCATCTACACATTCTATACTATGTACATATTATATTTAACAGCCTATACTCTTCACCTTCTATACCCTCCTCACTTTCTATACTCTCTATACATACTATACAATGTACATATTCTATACATATTCTAATTCTGCACTCATTCTATGCCATCTACACATTCTATACCATGTACATATTATATAAACAGCCTATACTCTTTACTAGGGATGTTCCGATCAATGCCGATCTCCACTAATAATACGTGGCCGATCACTATTCTGAATCGGACAGCCGATCTTATTACAGCTATTTCATGTACTACAGCTTTTGATCAGTACGTCCTTATCGATCTAAAATCATTGTTAAATTGAGTCGTTTATAACATGCATTTGAAAAAGCAACACTCATCAAACATAATTATTATACATATTCTTTATTATCATGAAAATTCCTGAAAAGGTTCGAAGAACAGCAATATAAATATATCCTTCAGCCATTTCATGGAGCTGCGTGTCATCACAGCTGCGTGTGTATTGTTCTTCGTCTACAGCGCATTTTGAGTTTCTGCACGAGAGCGCCCCCTGGCTTTTGGATGTAGCGGCATTTCCTGTAATTCATTGAGAAACATAGCAAGCATTATCGGCCGATCGATCGGAGCATCCCTACTCTTTACCTTCTATACCCTCCTCACTTTTTATACTCTCTATACATACTATACAATGTACATATTCTATACACATTCTCATTCTATGTCATCTACACACTCTACTATGTACATATTAGGGATGTCAATTTATGCAATTTCCCATATTCGATGATCATTTAAATTAACGATCAATCAATCTAATAATCGTTAACAGTAATAGTGCAATAAGCCTTCACTGCAGTTGCATATATACAATGACATAAAAGTGTGCATAAAAACGACAGCTTCCTCACGCGAATTAAAAGATTTTATTTTGTCTAAATAACATGCTAGTGGGATTGTAAAATGAGTCAATGTAGTTGTTGTTTTGATAAAATCATAAATTTAAACTTATCTCTTAATGAAATATAATGACTAATAGACAAAGTAAACTCCGCCTCACGGGCACTCTGCAACAGACGCATGAAAGTCCATGTCAAAATAACAGTTTTATTATCATCAAGTGTTATTTATCAAGTTGTTTACCTCGCTTTCCGAGTCGTTGATACACTGTTTGTAATTATATCCAAGAAGCACACGAAGGGCACTTTTCTCGTCGTCACCTCAGCTTAGACGTACTTTCAGCAAAGATGCTTATATTACGGAGATGCCAACCTTCCATTAGAAAACACGCAGCGCCTCAGCTAGTCAATAATGATGATCAATGATATATGTTGCGGGCATTCAGGGTTTAACGACAGTCAGTTACAGTTTACATTTTACAGTTTCTTGCCATAATTTAAGATGACATTTTAATCTGTTCATTAAAAACGGCTTCTGGTCTCCTTCTCTGTATATAGCAGCGTTGCTATGCTAATCTTGCAGGCTTCCCCGAAGAGGGTCTTTACTTTCAGTATCCTAAACGTATTTGCATTTTCTGCGTAGGACCCTGTCAGATCCACTGCGGATGTAATTTCGTTGCGTTGGTAGCCAGCCAGCCTCATCACGCATGACGTTCTTCTTCTTCTTTCTTTTTTACCTGCGGTTGGCAACCAGCTTAATGGAGCAAACGCATGAGGTTAAAAAGCACATGCGTGTGCTTGGCATCGAGCATCGTTGTGATCATAGCTAGTAGTTTAACTTTTGCGCGCTCGCTTAGTTTTTTTTCTCCGACTTTATGTGTTTTGCGCAGGCGCCGCACACACGTGCATGATCTTGTTTTTCAACAATCGTTAAGTTTTATCGAGTAAATTATTATCGACAATTAATCGAAGATCGATTAATTGTTAACATCCCTAGTACATATTATATAAACAGCCTATACTCTTTACCTTCTATACCCTCCTCACTTTCTATACTCTCTATACATACTATACAATGTACTTATTCTATACACATTCTAATTCTGCACTCATTCTATGTCATCTACACATTCTATAGTATGTACATATTATATAAACAGCCTATACTCTTTACCTTCTATACGCTCCTCAATTTCTATACCCTCTATACATACTATAAACACTGTGTACATATTCTATAAACATTCTAATTCTGCACTCATTCGGTGCCATCTACACATTCTATACTATGTATATATTATATAAACAGCCTATACTCTTTACCTTCAATTCCCTCCTAACTTTCTATACTATCTTCTGTATACATATTACACCATGTACATATTCTATACACATTCTAATTCTGCACTCATTCTATGCCATCTACTCATTCTATACCCTACACACGTTATATTAACAGCCTATGCTCTTTACCTTCTATACCCTCCTCACTTTCTATACTCTCTATACATACTATACACATCGTGTATAAATTCTATACACATTCTAATTCTGCCCCATTCTATGCCATCTACACATTCCATACTATGTACATATTATATGCACTCTACACATTCAATACCCTTTACAAATTCTTGATGAGGTTGTTCCAAACCAGCACTGTATCTGAAAACATAAAGTGTTCTTTATAAAGAACAATAAAAGAACTGACCAATTCAACTAGAACACACGTCATTATAAAAGATTCCGGAATGGCATCCCATTCCCTCTCTGGTTCTCCTTCTCTGGTTCCATTCCAGCTGTCTCTCAGCCTTGCTTCATAGGGCAGCGCCAGGCTCAGCATGGGCAATAATTCCACCTCAGCATGTCAGCTTTATTTAGCTGCATAATGCCCTTACAAACCCAACAATACCTCTTTGTTACCCCGCAGGAGAGCATCCTCTATTAGCACTGCCAGCTGCTTTCCCCTGATTTACAGACTGTACAGAAAAGCAGGAGGTGAAACAGGAGGAGAGAAGGAAAGGAATAAAAAAATAGAGAAAAAAGAGGCCAAACAACATGGGCTAAAGCCATTCGGGGTAGCGTGTATTTTGCCATGGCATAGTATAAATAGAGGTGTTCTTTAACAAAGCTATCAGGCATGGACCTGCTTTAAACCTGTATAACATTAAGTGGATATAATATCATCTTTCAGCAAGTAACTGATTACTTTCAGTGGAATGGGAAATGGATGAATGGGAATCATTCAACGACCCAAGTAGCATAACACAGTTCTGAAAGAACTCTTGTGCTTTCCTGCCCCTCCTTATGCGTACCTGGAACTGGATTTCCTACCACAGCAAACTTGCAGGAACAATCCCAGTTTGACGGCCCTTCTTTTGCCCGTCACACTTGACTTGTTGTTTTGACGTTGTGGCAATAGTGGCAAGGTGGTGTATAAGCACATTACAAATATTTTCATTCGGATAATGTTCCTTGAAGTGCTTTTTACTTAACCGCTGGTGCAAAAAAAATGTTGGACGGAAACACTTACGCTTGGTTAGCATGTGCATACACTCACACACCTCACAAGACGACGCACACGTGAATGACCGCATGCATGCAAACACAAATACTTTCCCTGCTTTTCCCAAACATCTTATGATTTTTTCCTCCCTAATGACTCGCCTTGTGACTTTATTATGAAATATTACAACCATCTCAAGGCAAAGGATATCTCGACATCTTCATGCCAAATTAAACTGGATAATCGGCTTTAAGCACAGCTGATCGTATCTTGCATAGCGTGACTTAAACTGATAAACTTTATTAAAGAAAACGCATGACATAAACCAGGGTCAAGCAACAGTTGAAGAACAGACTGTAAACTATTTCTTTAAGCATTTCTATGTCCCTTTAAGAAAACTCTTCTTATCAAGGTTTTAGGGTGATTTTATAATATAGATTCTTGTTTACCTCTGTTTCTAAATGCTCTGTTTCCATATAAAACCATTCAGTCTTCCAACTGACATTCTTTATAGATGCTTACAGAGAATAATGTCCCATTAAAGACATTGCATTCATTATTCTGTAGTACCTATGAATGCTGTTTAAAACCATAATGCATAAACAACATAATGCATCAAAGTTAGATTGCATTTCAGTTTTCTTTATCCCCTCTACTGAAACACAAAACTTTTTTATTTTACTGAAGGGCAGAAACAACCCCTAACAAAACATTTATTGTCTGTCAATCTTATCACCCTTCATGGCTTAGTTTTCAGGTAGTTTAGAGAAAGAAAACTCATGAAAAGGGGAACTATCATGTTAGTTCAGAACAAACGGAAGCTAAAATGTGGCTGTCTTGAAGGAAGAAAAACATCACTTCTACATGACACCATTTTAAAAGGCTACGTCCGAGTGTTTACAATAGCCAAGCGTGTCCTTTCATGTACGCAAGGGCTAAATTACAGCTCTGAGACCCTCTTGCTAAACTTAGCTGGGACCGCTCAGATCGGTTTGACACGAGGATAAAGACATGGGATAAGGTTGCAGGGAAATATCAGGTACTCACAGCACTTTAAGCACCTTCAATCATGTAAAAGCAGAGCGAAACACAATGTGGGGGGAGATGAGCATGGTGGCTGTCAATTTTTTAAAACTTCGCAATCTGGACAAAAAAAATGCAATGCACATTCATAACAACGGAACCGCAGATAGATCAGACTGTCTACGGCCTTGTTTTCTTTCTCTTTAAATTAAACATGGCGTCTACTCTGACCGAGATCTATGATGTTAAACACGTATGAGCCCAGACTGACCCATCTGTACTATAAACAGTACAGTGGCAAAGTAATAAAAGGCAGTCTGAAAGGGCGAGGAAGGTTTTGGAGGCATGCCAGTAAAACTAATGGAGACAGGCCCCATGTCTTGACCTCCAGCTCTGCTCAGGGGGACCCGCTCAAACATGCATGTCTCCTCTAATTTCCTGCTACAGCTCTTTTACACACACAAACACACACACACACACACACACACACACACACACACACACTACAGTCAACGCAGTGAAAAGAGCCATTCAGAATGTGGTTGAAGAGCTAGTTTATTTCAGCATGTGCCACAGGCTACATACTTGTTCATATTTTGGTACTGGTGGCTTAATGTGAATTCCAAAAATGAGTCATCTCATAGAGACAGAGAGGCCCGTTCACACCCAGAACTAGCAATACCTATATTAGCGTCCACACCAACAGACAATAACGCTATATGCAAGGGGCAATCTTCTGATCTCTATCGTGAAGTGACTTAAACTGCAATTCAATCAAAAAGTAAGTCAATCTCCATAGACGCAGAAATAAATGCATTTATAGCTTGGTTTTGGTCTATAGCCATAATTTTGCCCTTCATGACATCTGGGGGGGGGGGGGGTTTGTAACTCACCCGTTTAAATTAATTTAGCCTTAAAGTTCTGCATAATAACACCGTCAAGCTAGCAACCAGCAACCAGCCACTTCAGCTTTACCTATGTCCTCCTCTTTACCCATTGTCGGTTATCTGCGAGTGATGCGTAGTGACACAATGCTAAGATGGCGACGGCAGGCCCCCACCAACTAAGCTCTTCACAAACCTATGGATGACGTCCATATTTGTTACAGTCTATGGTTATTTGTTTATTCTTTTCTTGCATGTTGCAATTTTAAATGTATAAGCACTAAAAATTTGATAGATTTTGATTGGCTGTCAATGTTAAATCACTCACCTACATCGCATTCAAAGTGATCACAACAATATTGTTCAACTGTATCTTCATCATTATAGTTCTGATGTGGCTATTTTCTTACATTTAGGACATACAACTTTATATCTATATCTTTATAGATGTTGTTTGTTTTTTGTTTTAGTTTGTTGTTTGTTTTAGTTTGTAGTTTGTTTTGTGTTTTATCTCAATCAAAACTAAATGTAGCCTTTCAGGAAGAGGTCCATCTCTGTTTGAAGTAAAAACTGTGGCATGATAAATAAGCAACCAAAAGACTCAGCCCCGTAAGAACAGCGAGCAGGCACTGTAAAGCTGGTTTAAATGGGAGACCCAGGTGCTTCATTCTTGCTGAAGAACAATTGGGACATACTAATGTTCTCACTGTGTCTGGTTGAAATTCATGGTGTTCGTGAAAGAAAATCCATAGCCTCGGGAAGATAATAAAGCGTCTCAGCTGCCCATGTAGATGTTTGCCAAAGCTGGGCCTCCTGTGCTCTGTGACATGTTTCCAATTTATTGCCAATCACACTTCAAGAGAAGATCTCGGATACCTAAATTCAACCCCCACTTCAAACCTACAGGGGTTCATACCAGAGCTGAATGTATTTATCTAGCATATCATGCCTAGAGGAAAACCTTATTGCTCTTTTTATATCTCAGGAGACGTATTGGAGTTCTTAGTTAGGTTTCATTGATGCATCAACAAGCTTCAGCCAAAAACTCCTTAGGGTGAAAATATAAATAGACACAAACGAGACACCTGTTAAAAAGTGTACAAATCTACAAAAAATGTAGCTTTCATCCTGGGAAAATATGATGATAGATTCCAAAATGAAATCATACTGAATAGAGGCTTTGCAATTTACATTTATTCCAATTCCTGTCCAGGAGATTTTTTTTCCTATGGGATGGGAGTCACAAGGGAATAAAGGTAGTTATGATGAATCTGACAAGACATGATGTATAAACATGTATATAAACAAATAACTAGCTGGGCTAATTCTATACCTGCCTATCTTTTCCACACCCATTTCAATCCCGGCCCTCTGTGCCCCCTCACACATAGGGGAGGCAGCCAGGTCTACCTCTAAATGGCTCTTCATAGTCAAGATCCACTCCTGGGACCCTCTTATCCGGTTTCTCCCCAGCGAGGTAACACATCAATGGGGTTCAGAGTCCCACTCTTCCGTTGCTCTCCAGCGTGGTGCTAAAATAACAGGCACTCTGGCTCTGAATGGGGCCATTTGAGAGGAGGCTGTTAAGAGGCTATCCTGAGCTCAGCGCAAGAGAGAACAGATGCCTGTTTGATTAATAGAGGACCACACAGACTGGGATTTCAATTTTTTTTTCTTTTCCTTCTCTTTCCAACGACAAGAGGATCATGCCGAGTTGTATTTGCAAGTGTCTTAGCATAGCTTGAAACGATTAATGACCGTCTGAATGTAAAATGCAAGATCTTAGCGCAACATCTTTCACTGAAGAGCATCCCTCTGTGGTTTGCTACCATGTGCTTATTTCAGGGCTAATTAGCTTAACCTCACAAAGCGTCTCAGAGCTGCAGGACTTCAGTGTGATGAATGCAGATGGAAAAATGCGCCTGCAGAGTTACTTATATGCACAGAAGAGCATATTTGTATATGCTGTAACTTGCGGGTAAAAACAAATGTAAACGTCCCTGAAAAAGAGCAACTCAAGCAATTAAAGACCTGCACAATGTGAATGATACTTTACCACAATCGCATCCAAAAGTCCTTTGAACTTGAATAGCATTGACTTCATATTGTTCCTGGTCATGGAATTCTGTTCATTTAACATTCTTCCTGTGCTTGGCCGCATAATTCCGGTTTTATATGATCCTTCTGAACCGGTTCCCGAAATGTCCAATTCATTACAAGCGTGTTTGCAACATCCATCTAGTCTAGCGAATCGTCTCTGCCAGCGACTGAACATTATCCAAGCTTCATGTTTGGCCACAATCAATCCCCATCTGGCTTTGCTAGCGAGCATAACAACGTTCTCCACGAACAGCATCGACTTCAAACGTAGGATACAATGAAACAAAATGCTAAAGATCTCATCCTGGCATCTTATCTTCTTCAAGCTCCCGATGAAGAACCAAGCGTACATATTTGATATTCGCAGCCTATTCCAGACCTTCCGATACATAAACAGACAGTCTTGCTGAAAAGAGGCACCTACCCTGCAGCTAAACTGATGGTTATCCCATGTCTAGTGGAAACGATCACAGTGGGGATAGTTAAAAGAGCTCCAGCAATCAACTCTTGGAAGCAACCGGTCATTAGCTGGCCCACGAGTGCTAAAATTACCCCACGAAAACACAGGCAGACTTCTGAGGAGGCCTGACCTCAACTTTACAAGCTGCTCTCCACACTGTAGGGCTACTAGATCATCTCAAGAGGGCTGCTCCATCACCAACTGGTCTCAGGGCAGCCATGATACAGGTTAGAATGGTTTTAACAGGCTTACACTGGCAGCCCAGGGTAAGCTTACTGTAAGGTGGAAGTCTTTTACTCTTTAAGCCGTTCCAACTGAGAAATAACAGCTTTCCTTTACAGAGGATGAAGCTTTGAAGGCTGATCTTTAGCTTTCTATGAAACATAAGCATCATGGCTATTATTTTATGACTGAAGAAAAGATCAGTTCACTTCACAAATAGTTATGCAGCCTTCTACAGAATTGGAACACCTCATTCGCATAATGTAGAGATGTACTCACAGCCCCTTGCATGTTCATTAAAACCCAAATTTGTTTAAAATAATAATGTTTTTAGTATTTAGTAGGGATGTACTGAATATTTGGCCACCAAAAATATTTCACAATTTTTTGACGCAACAATACGGCTGAAATATTGTGATGACGCAAACAGAAACCGCAACCTGCACATGCTTGTTTGAAGCAACATGTCTGCGGTGTGGACGTATTAACCCGCAAAAGGCGCTAAAGTGAGCAGTTTTCTGTATGCACAGACGCACATGCGGTTGAATGTGTCCGGTCCAGCTCCAGTCAGACATGATCATCCCTATGCCCTTCAAATATCAGAACTTTTTATGTGTAAACTTTAGAGAGAGTTGCGCTACTATGTCTCATACTGTAGTTCATTAACATTCATTTGGAGAATAAAGCAATGAAAAACAACATAACGTTTTTATGTGGAGCGACTGTTTATGCTGCGCTGTTTGGAATTCGCCCTCGGTCTCTGTGTGTGCGCACGTTTAAATGCACTCAGTAGTGCATACACAGAGAGACGCGTTTTAAAAAGCAAGCGAACATAAAATCTTTCGGTTCTTGACAGGGCACATACAAACAAAATGATCTCCACAGTATCCTTTTTCTAATAAAACATTTGTTTATGTCTTAAGTGTATGTATAGATTACAGTCAGAAACCAGTCTGTGCTTATTTGGTCCTAAAGAGACAGTAACCTCAATTAACCTACTTAAGTTTGTGTCATTAATGTTAATCAAACAACCCAAGACAAAGAGAAAATCACTTCTGTAGATCTAAAAATAAAAATAATTATATTTATTTTATACAATAAAGACAGTGTTATGATTCATTTAATTACAATTCTGTACCTAATGCTAATTTCAGACCTTATTTAATGTGCAACTTTGTTCTTTTTTATAATGTTTGCAATTTCTTTATTTGTTATTAGAATTTTCCCTCCCTTTTTTTGCTGATCCGAAAAATAATCCGATCCGTTCCTCAAAAACTGTAATGTGATCCGAACTGTGAGTTTTGTGATCCGTCACACCCCTAGTAAAGTTAGTACACAGTCATAACCATAAATGCAATGGTACTAATAATTGTTATAATAATGTCTTTTGGTGATTCGGTTTTTGGCTTCCTCTATTTTGCGATTTTCAGTTTCAGCCAAGAATTTTTATTTCGGTGCATGCCTAGTTTTTAGCTACTAATGCTACCATAAAAATGAAAAATAAATATATATACTAGGGATGCACCGAAATATCTGCCTATATTGTAAAAATATATTTAAAAAGTTAAACTTTCGCTATGTATTAGTATCAGTTGATTTTCATTCCAAAGTGTGAATTAAAAAATCTGAATAAAGTCTGCAGATATGGTTGTTCCAATTACTGCTGCTTTACAACGATTACTTTGATCTAAGGATTTAAGGTTCTCAGCCAGGTTGTTTGTTGTATGCATCAGTATTTTAAAGGTTAGGTTACGTCTCATCAATTATGAGCCGACCGCTGCCAAAAGAATCTTTACAAATTAAAGCTACTGCAATATCAATGCTGCATGCATGGTCAGCTCAAATGCACAGCAACTGATATGGCATTTCAGCAAATGGCCAGATGTCAACAAAATCAATACAGTTGTTCAACCAAATTGGTATGGAATGAAAATGGAAACGGAACACGCTGAGATGTGATATTATTTTCAGAAACGCATTAGAAAAAAACAACCCTTGCCAGTTAATAGTTAGTTACAGCCCAGGTAGTAGAGCACGGCCCTGCTGCCTCTTCGCATAAAGGGAAAACACAACGGAATCATAAAGTAAACTTCATAAATATTAAAGGAAATTATAATAATTTATGAAACAGGTTGGCCGACAGGGTGTGTTTTTCTGTTTGCGCAGAGCAAAACAGCGGGCGGAGGGAAAGAGGAAGATAGCTTTAGTAATTGCTTTTCTACCCCTGAAGCAGCTTCCCGGCTTTTATCAAAAAGGCAATCTCTGTCAGTAATGGCTCAATTAATAATTAAACACATGTTTTATCTCTTCCATGTTCTCGCTATTTATTTTCATCTTTCTGACAGGCAGAACTACACAAACAGGGTTAGTGCTATCAATAAAGAAGAACATTCATAACCCTCGCTTTCCAGAAATGAAGGCAAAACGCACGCGCCAGCCAGCCAATACAACAAATGGTCATGCGCTCCGAAATGGCGGGGAAAATAATAAAGGTTGGAGATTATAAAGAGATATGAATGCCATTCTTCCATTTCAGCTGAAGCTGCAGTTCCGTTTCAAAGCCAAGTGGGAGCAGACGACATTTATGAAACCATCAAATATTTCCCTCGTTGCGAATATCGAAATTGAATATATACAAAAAGCTTAGAGTGTGTGTGTGTGTGTGCGTGCCGACATAGCTGAAGAAGAAGAAAGCAAACAAGCACAAACAATCACCTTAACCAAAGACAATGACATACTCCATTTATTCCTTTCTAACGACCAGCCGCTCAAACAAAATGACCAGCCGCTCGGACAAAACAATCATAGAAAATGAGAATGTTCGCACACTGCAGCAACTAGCTTGGCGTTATCAAACAAACACAGATCTAATTCCACCCATACAGGCCACAGACTCTAAGATTTAATATTAGCTGCTAATCTGGAAAATCACCCCCCACCACCCGCACCCGTCCATACGCTCTCACCATCAGCCGCCCAGGACCGACCCTGACTCCTCTTTCTCTCTGCATCCACAATCCAACAGCTGCAAAGCTGATTAGCTGGTCAAGGGGTCAACCTCTATTCATTATTTAATGGGCAAGAGGCCACAAACACTGCAGAGCTAAGGTTAGCAATACATCAGCATTAACCTCAGCGGACTAGAAGAGCCCCATACAAACACTCTTCCATTCACCGTCTCTTCCCCCTAATCCCTTGACCCCTGCTGGCCTCCGCTCATTTTTTTCTCCTGTGCGGGAGGAGAGAGCAGCTAGTGCATTTCACATTCTGAAGGGCTGAAGAGAGAGGGCGTGTGCAGAGGGGGTTTCTCCGCCGAGGCGGAGCAGGGAGCAGACTTTTATTGACACGCAGCAAATAGCGGGTAGGAACAAAGGCCACTCAACGGCTATTGAATCGTGGGCCTGCAGACAGAGTGCTTGATTAGCGATTCGACACGGAGACCCTGAGCCGTGTAGCATATAATGAGTGCTTAGAGAACGACCCTGCGGCTCCCCAGGGACGGGAGGAGGGCGGGGAGGCGGGGGGATTGAGCATCCATCCTCTGTGGAATTAAATCGGTCAAATCCTATCAAGAAAACCAGTGATGGCCAGACTCGGCTCTTAATTCTGAATTACGTATGTCGTGATAACAGTGAGCTGTATGGACTGTAAATATTATTTATAACTGATTGGACAGGTAAATTTGCTTTGGTCCGTTGGCACACTGACTGATTTTAGTTACGGTGGATTAAGAGCGAAAACCGTGCGTTATCAATTTGATCTTGTACGGTCATGGCGATGGCTGTGACCCCCCTCCTTTTTTGTTGCTGTCTCACTCTCTTTCTTCCTTTGTTCTACAGTTTTAATCCAGTATGTGTGGGCCGGTAAGTTTAATGGAAACAATTTATTAAGTCCGGCTTAAAATGCCATCTGCTGTTAAGCCTTCCAAAGCCGCTAAGCTCCCAGTTTTGCCCGGAGCTGCCGGTGCCTCGCGCGTACAGTAATACGCTGTTTAAAATGAGCACAACGGGTCAAAATTAATCAGGATTAGCAAACCAGAAATCCACTTCACAAATGGCTTTTCACTGCAATCTTCCTTCCTTATCCCAGCATGCCCAAGGTTCGCATGGCAGACCTCACACGCAAAATTGGTGCGTCACTGATTCACCAATGGGTAAAATAAGAGACCAACACACTCCCAACTACGGTTAGACCCTCTAACCTTATTGTGCTGCCAGCAGATGCCATAAACTGTTCTAAGATCAACAAATACCTTATATAGCTCTGCACTCTAGCTATGCAAATGTAATAAAAAGTAATACACCAAACTGTTTTATGCATGATTGTATGACATATAAACAGACAGGCTAGGTTGCTAGGCAGTTGATTGTTGGCCTAAATCAAAAGAGCCCACCCCCAAGTCTTTATTATTGCTTTCCCTAATTGTGTTGCTTGCTTCAGCAAGCACTATTATATATTCACAAACACTAGAGACCTTGATTTTGTCTGGTTGCCTTCCTATGAAAGCTGTATTAAATCGGCTAGAATAATCTTATCTCAAATTACGTGAAAAAACTATTGTGTCCAAATCTGAAAACGAAATTCACAATGCCTCCACACACAGCACTGCTAGGTGGAGACCAAGCCTATTCTAACTTAAGAAAAGCATGCAAATTATATAAACATGAATTACGGTAAAACTAAACATACGGTAAGCCAATACAAGATTCGTATGTCACCAAAGTACTTGACTGACTGCACAAAAATCAATCAAATCAAGCACTGGTGCGCGTCAAAGCCGTTTGGAGAAACAAAGGCACATGCATATTTGCGTAAGCAGCACCACATGCGTGGTGAGGTATTTCCCTGTAATGCAATTCTCCAATGCAAGGCCCGAGCCAAGCGAGTGATCGCTCTGCCAGAAGTTCTCCAGGGCAGACCAATTTGGGGATCAGAGCCGAGCGAGTTTAGATTGGTCTCAGCGGACGTATCGTAATGGGACACATATGCCACTATGCCCCCAAATCTAGAATAACTGCCCAAAGGAATGCTGTATTCCATGGAAAAAGGACCGGAGAACACACACATAACAACGACAACAGAGGTAATGATACAGAAGTCGGCTCACTGACGGCTTTTGAAGCTATTGCAAGAAGAGAGATTATAGCAACTGGAATAGCAAGTAAAAGGGCATGTGTGCCACAGGGAATTTAAAAATAAACTCAACAACTTTAACTTGAGGCCTAAGTCTTAGGATTCTTCTTCTTCTGAAATAACAAGCCAAATGCTTCCACCTAAGAGGCTTATATATGCCAAACTGTAGTCCGAACTCCAACTACACTGAAACATCAAAAATAACAACGCAAAACCTATAATCTACATAAACTGGGCATCAACAAGTTAGCATGATAATGTTTACTCCCTGCAGTCTTAATCCACATATTCCCAATTTTGGTTTTTGAATCCTAATCTGGCACCTCCCTGTCACTTTCTGCATTCTCTGCATCATCCGTGTGATCCCCATGGATCGTGGGAATGGGATTTACTTGGAAGTGTAATTCTCCAGCGTTAATCCTAGAGCTGCATGGTTGTGTGACACACATTAGCAGGATTTTGAGTTAGTCTCAGCATCAACACTAACCCAGATTAGGGGGTAGGTAATGGCAACAACAACAACCACTGACATAAGCAGTGTTTGAATCATGAGCTCTGATCTACTTTTGCTGTTTGGAAGTAATTTCCAGCTATGCTTAAAAAGGCTTTAATTTGAACCTAGACACTGGTCACAAGTTCTACTCTTCCTCTGAGCATGATGTGTCGTCTCCCACTTCCTCTTATCTGTTTTATAAAAGCGGGCAGAGGTTTTTATGCCAGGCATAAGAACTGTGGTGTTAAACCAGACAGCTTTTCTGTGCAACAAGCAGAATACATTTCACAACTTAGTTCCTCTACAAAGTCTGGACATCAACTAACTTAAAACTTCCAGGGCCACCACCTTCCTGTTTTGAGTTAAACTTGGAAACACATTAAAAGGGTGTCTGATCTGCAATAATATCAAACAGTTTGAACACAAATTGAAAACAAGGACAAATATTTGCACCATTTCTACATAATATTTTAAGGGGGTTTGCATAAAAAAGTTACATGCTGGGATTTTGCTAGCTATCATATTCCAGTCTAGAGATATAAAACCAAACCACCCACCCAACCAACCAACCAACATGTAACAACTTATCACTTTTGAGAATGATCACCCTGGACTTCCTGCTACCAAAATTCAGAACCACAAATGCTGCACCCAAATTTACCACAAGTTCCTTTCTTCTACATTCTACACCCATATAAAACAAAAGCAATTTTTGTTAGCCCTATGTGTATTTATACATCTACCCTTTAACATTCACAGAAAAAAATGAGAAAAGCAGTACTATAGCTGCAAGAAATACATTACAGTAAATGGAGCACTGATATAAAGTGGAGGAGAAGTTGCAGGAAAACGGTTTAAGTTTACTTAAAGATATACTTTTATCCCCTAAAGGGACTTTTAGGGAAAATAAGCTTGTATACTTTACAGTACGGCCATCCAATGCGTCCCATGCAGGTGTGTGTTCCTATAATTCAATTGGTGGAGCACTGCGCTAGCAGCACAAAATGTACCTTGACTGCACTGCAAGTCACTTTAGGTAAAAGCATCTGCCAAGTGCCTTTAAATGTAACTAAAGGCAGACTGAAATGGGAAACACTTAAGTGAAGATCCAGCATTTTACCTTTTGGTGCAGTAGGTGAGAAGAGCTTCTCTGATCCTACATCAGATACCTGCAAAACAAGCGAAACACACTGTTAGAGAGCTAGAAATCCAAAGTACATTCATGGCAATGAAAGGAACTGTTTTTACAGCTTTATGGGGGAAAACAACAACATTGGGGGGCACTATTGTGCCACCCACAAGATGTCTTCCCAAAAAGAAAAAGGTTAATACAAAAAGTCAATAGACAAAGTACAACACTGTAAAAATTATTAAGTCAAGAAACTCAACTGAAGAAAGTCACCCTTATGTCATTTCCAAATCCATATTCTTAATGATTTAACCACAAAACACAGATTGTGACACTGATGCATAAATCCTACAGATTAGAATAGGAAAAACCAATCTGCCTACAAACTTAAGTGCTTTATAGACTAAACATAAGTATGCTTTCCTTCCCCTTCTTGTACCAGAGCGTGTAGTTTCTGGCAAGTGGCAAGTATAAGTAAACATGCCACATACTTAAAAAAACACACAAGCACTGACATGCAGGATGTGAGGTGCTAAATGAAAAGAAAGACCTCTTAAATTCTTCACACACTATACACAGGGCGGTAAAGAATGCTTGGACAGACATCCAGTCCATTTCCTACAACAGAGCAGCAGTTTATCAATGTACACCATACACTAAAGATCCAACTAAAGAGTGGGAGAGACCCACCATGTTTTAATCTGTGCTTATTTCACTATATTTCACATTTGATACTTGTCACCCAGAACTAAAAAGACGACATAACTGAGATCATGAATAAAGCTATAGGTTAGTTAGTGGGTTGCCTGAATGATTAGTGTTTCTTAGGAATATATTGGTGCTAAAATGAACCCGTTAATAAGTTAAAGACAGATAATCCCAATTAAAGTGCATCTATGGATTATGTATTCATCAGCTTCACTCTTAAAACCTCTATCATTTATACTTAAAACACTAAAATAAATAAACTAATACAATTCTGATAAACTTGCCAAGCCAAGTGTGTTCAGTTTAATATTTGAAACCTCTAGTAAGACCAGACCCACGGTGTGGCATAATTTTTGAGACCGCTGCTGACGTGAGTTCTGGACTACATTAATAAAGAGCTCTATTTCAGCCCCATAATTCAATACGTCAGGGGACTAATTTTTTAGCAAGCTGGATTTTTCACTACACAAGCTCTCTGTGAAAGAGCACTGGAACACTTTAGCTCACACACACTCGTGGGATTACATAAAAGAAAAGGGGTTCAGATGAAACTGGGCCCATAACATATGTAACAGCCTTCGTTTTGAGCAAAGCCTGTGGTTAGCGTTCCTTTGACATGCGCCTTTAAAGTTGAAAAGAAAATTTCAATACAATCAGCCGTCTATGAAAGGTTGTCTTATGGGAGCTTGAAACAAGAAAGGAACTGCCAGACCATAAAAACCTGCATTTAAGCGTTTGTATTTTTTTGCCAGTGAGCTATTCTGCGCAGAAGCAGCCTTTAAACTGTGTCCCTATGGGCCGGAGGTCAAGGGTCACACACAACAAATTCTTTGCACTCCTACGACGCAGGAGGTTCGTGAATACAAGAGAGATTGATCGAAACGAGCCAGAGAGGAGAAAGGAAAGAAGGAGAGAAAACAAAACAAAGACTCAGACTTCTGATGGACGCACAGGGGCTATAAGCATTTCAAAACGAAGGAAATTGAAGCCACATTGCTGGAAGCCAAAGAGCGCTAGTGGGGCCGCAGGAGGCCTGACCCGAAAGGACTGTTATACTGGATCTGCAGGCATAGAGGCTGGGCCTGGGACTCTGAGACATCAGCTCCAAGCTCACTTTTCCCATTGCACTCATTTACTGGAGCCAATGAGACCACTTTTCTCTGGATCACAACCATGACTCTCTGAGGAACCAGAAAGAGATGGACAGGCAGCAAAGGAGGGAGGGAGCGAGTTAGACAAATAAATAAAAAGGTCATGGGCCTGTGTTGAGACCTGCTGCCTACAGCTGTAAAGTGCCACTGGACTCTTAGGTAAGAAGAGACAGGAAAGGAAAGATGGAAAGGATGCCAGCAGAAAATTGCTAAGCCTTCAAAGAAGCAATCACTAAAGTCAGAGTTCAGACGTCAGCAAACATCCAAGCAACTTATGGCCTGTCTTTTATAATGCTGCTAGACAAGACTGATTGTTACAGGCCAAGGCCATAAAGTTGAAAAATGCTTTTCTGTTCCGAAATACCAGTAATAAGGTACTGACTAATGTGTCGGAGATTTACAATATGGGTGAAAGCTGACACACTATACTTTTAGAAAGTAGACATGTCCTGCACTGTGACATGTTAGTCCCTCTCTTAAACAATTTATACAAAAACCTTTGTACTCTAAAGTATTTTAAAAAATTCAGGTGGTATTACGAGGTCCATAATGTGCAATAAATTCAGCAAAATACAAAAAGGTGCCAGATTTGTTTCCTCCTTGTCTCGTCCCTCTCTACGCCCTTCCGCTCACCTCTGACACCCTGCAGATTCAGTGCCAGATTAGGGTGGCACAGCAGGACTGATGGAGGCTTCGGAGAGGATGGTGTGGTCACTACGGATGCATCGAATGTTCGGCAACCGAAAATAATATATTATATTTAATTATTATATTATAATAGCAAAAAACAATATCTCCTGTCATCGTGCCTCTCTCCCTCTGCTTGAACCTGAGCAAACACACGCCTGTCTGCACAAGCAGAGCCCGAGCAAGCACACGCCTGTCGGCTACTCAACATATATAAAGTGCTGCCTTTCCTTGTAAAAGCTAGAAGTATATGCTGTGCGTTCGGCCGTGCGCGTATCTTCGGGTGCACGTAAAACAGACTATACCCCAGGCTTTTGCAAGTGTCTTACAGGGCTCCAGACGAACTTTTTTCACTAGGAGCACAGTGGACCCCAACTGAAAATTTTAGGGGCGCAACCAGAAAATGTAGGGGCACACACCGAAAATCAACATGCTAACCAAATATTCACATTTCTACAAATTTCCACTGTATTACTAATAAATACTTTAATGATAGATGCAGAAAGTACAATGTGCTGTTTTCAAATTCAGTGTCAAATTTTCTGGTCGCACATATGCGACTGGATATAAAATTCAGTGGCACACTCTAAAATTTTGGTGGCAAAATGCAGTCTGGAGCCCTGTCTTAAGGCATAGTAAAGAATAGTGTAACTGCATTTTGAGTGAAAATAGATGATCGGATTAACATCACCCAAGACTTTTTGATGTGGTCGAATGTAAACTAAACAGTTTAAACAAATCAGATAGTTATCCAATCTGAGAAGTGACCAGGTGTAAAAAGGCCCTATAATGTCTGCTGGAATGTAAAAAAAATATTGTTAAATAAAATGTGAAATGAATATAATAAAAAGGACATTCGGAAAACGTTACTGTTCTTAAGCAGCAGAGTATCCCGCAGCACTTTGCAGTAACTTCAGGCGGCCCGCCTAAGCTGGGAAACCCTACCACCTTAACCTTATTTAAAAAAAAAAAAAGGCTGTCAAGTGCATCTCGGAGAATAGCACGGATGCACTTTACACCGCGAGCGGGCACTCGCAACACACGCCCGAAATGAAAAAGACGTGGTCTGGACCATCACTGTCTAGAGGATAATTAGCCAGTTGATAAAACATCTCAGAGAATAGCGTGGACAAGCTTCACGCGCCACACGGCCGAAATGAAATAAACGTGGCCCGTCATGTCTGGAGGATAGCCAGTTGATAAAACGCGTGTCCGTGAGAACTGTAAGTGGACTTATGTTTTGGGTTTATTTAAGCCTGTTCATATATTAGTCTATAGTTCTTGCAAATTTAAAGTAAGTTAGCTGCAGACTTTGTTGTTTGAGCAACCTGCTAGCTAGGTTTCACGTGCCTGTTGATTAGTTATAATTGTTGAGTGCTCTCATTATTTACATGCTACAGTAGTTACACTCCTTTAAGATAATGTAATTAATAGTGGGAAATAATAAATTTTTACAATTTTACAATGTTAGCCAGACGTTTTACAACATCTGCTTAAGTTTGTGTTTATTAACCCTTTAGTTTCACTTCATCACGCAGCTATTCCCATTAGAGGTAAAACATTCATTAATAATCAAGTATGTGTTCATTTTCGCCCCACCCCTTTGATTGGCACGCCCCACCCCAGACACATCCACCCGCCCAACCCTACCACCTTAACTAACAAATTTTCTGTGGGAAACCCTGAGCAGTGTTAAGAAAATTGGCAAAATATTTAGAAAACATGTTCGGTATTGTATTCGGCTGAGTGTTACATTTTATACGGCCAAGAATTTTTCTTTCGGTGCATCCCTAGTGGTCACATTGCCAGCGGCTGGCAAACTGGGCAGATGGCACAAATTATTAGACGGAGAGAGAGAGAGAGCAAGAGAGAGAGAGCGAGAGAGCAAGAGGAGGTCATTCTGATAGCTTGTCCTGAAGAGGGCAACCATTCAGCCCTTGGATTAACCTGACAGCAACAGTTCGACCTCCCCTCCTCCCCTGCCCACATAAGTGAAAAGATATGTCGTTCTCAACCAGTATGACATTATTTCCTCTTTAAAACACACAAGTATATAAAAAATATACAACAGCATTTTGTGAAAACAGATCAACCTTTAAATCCTTTTATAACTCCATTCAGAAAAGAATGAGTAGAAAATTCATCTAATTTTGTACCAATAAATAAAGTCACACAACAATTCATTTTTGAGGGACGCAGGATATTGTGTGGAGCTTTACAGCCTTCTATTTTCTGCCTGTTTACTATATGTAACATCACGCAGAAGAGGGCCAGCAGAGGGCTGATAAACATCTCAGTCATCACCCTCTTGATTCAGCTTAGTGCAACGCCACAACAACCTCAAAATTTTGCACGATATTTATCATGTGTCAAGTGTGTGTGTGTGTGTGTGTGTGTGCACTTTGGGTGCCCGATTGTGGGTGATATGTTATACTGTGGGTGTGTAGGGTTGTGCTATTGTGTGTTTGCATGTTACTAACATATTCAAGATCACTGGGGTCTTTTCCAAACAAATGCATGAGAGTTTTCAAATGCATGGTCGTTTAGGTTCAGTTTGATTTTCATTTAACCTCAAAGCTTTGTTCTTTTCTTTTTCTATGGTTATGTGTGTTCTTACACCGAGGCTTCACATTGTTGTACGATTTAGCATGTGCGATCTTACACTGCAAATGCACAGGGATGTGTGATGGCGTGTTAAACCTCACAAGCGTGCACGCAGGGTAACCCGTGCAGTCATCCAGGCATGCAAGTTCCTGCTAATGAAACTCCAAATTAATTATCTTCACTGTGTTTGTCCTTCTCTCTCCCAGCCCCCTGCCTCCCCCTTCCTCTTCCTCTCTCGCTGCTCTGCTTAATGACCTCCTACGTACTCGTTTATCATGAGCGCTGCTACATCTCTCCCTCTGCGCTCTCATCCTATCAGCCGCGCCGCAGACCGCCTCCAGTCAGAACAGGTGTGTGCGAGAGTGATTACAGCTCTCTGCCCTCTCCACTCCACAGGAGAGTGACACACACACACACACAAACTCCCACACCAGCGCATTAGACATGCATCTGCACCTAAAGCATCATTAAGATGATAATGTATTCCACTGGGTGACCGTGCAAAATGCAGCCCTACCCACAAGTCTGTGCTGCTTGCCGCGAGCGCCACATTCCATGTCGGCCGTGATTGGTCGAGGGTAAGGAGCGATTTCTCTATCGAAGTCTTGCTTGGCAACAACAAGTCGAGAACCTAAAGCGAAATCACATCGCTGCTCCTGTGCTTTGCATATTTAGATGGCCTCGAGTTCCTGCGATCGCTCCTTCATATTCCGTCTTTTCCTTAATTCACCTCTTTCCCTGCAGTTACTTAATTTACATTTCTACCACCATCACGGCACTGATCTTTTTCATTTCTCGGTCTGTATTAATCTTTCTTACACCCAAAGCTTGCACGGTATAATTTAATATTTTTCTTTCTACTTTTTTCACCTGCTTATGAGCAGTCTCAGACTATTAACATTGCAGTCGGCTGGTGTGACATGCAAATTAGAAACCGGGCGAGCGATTTTGAGGGAGGGCGGGTAAAAAGTAAGAGAGAGGTTAAAGATGTGTTGCGTAGTAACACTAGAGCCAAAAAGTGCGACAGAGTCACAAATCTGCTCAGCTGCGGCTGCCTTCAGGGCTTGACACATTGTTAGAAATAAACACATTAGAAGAAACACGGTAATAGCAAAGTCAGTGCATGTTTTTCCTATGAACCCCTAAAATATATTAACTGATACATATCTGTAAAATGTGATGCACGACTGCCAAATCCATAAATGTAAATGAGTTTCTACTGCCGTGTCGTGCACATTGCATATGGGGTGTTACTTATGTGCACGCTACTTATCAACAGCTAGAATAGGCCTGCTTGCTAGCAGTGTTCCCATGGTCCTGAATGACAGACAGTAGCCACACAGGAGCTGTCACGGTCTATGGGTTCTCATGGGCCGCCTCCCTTAAATTTGAAAGCACTGGAAGATAAAACCTGGATTATTGGCATAGGAATCAGAGCCTGTTCTTTAGTACACACTCTACAGATAAAGATCTTAGTCCAGGGATTTTTAATCCTGCCAACACTGGCGAGATAAGATGAGTAGCAAGAGCGAAAGCAAGGAAGAGATAAGCAAGCTTCTATCGTGGTTAACCGGACACTTCAATTAGACGGTCTTTTGATGACCATAGAAACAGTTAACATTTAAAACCATACAAAGATAAACCAAGGAAAAATTGTGATATGAAGCACTGAATCACTTAACTTTCTACATGTACACAAGGGTACGCAAGCAAATTTTGCTATTAGAATTGTATGTGCGTATTGTACCTGCACCGCAAGTACTCTGTAGGTGTATGTCGCGCATGCAAGTACAAGTACAATAAAGTATACTTTGCAAGGAAGTGCGTTTGACTGTGTGGGTACACTCACGTACGAGTTAAAAAACGAAGTATACTTAAAGTGTGAAATCTAAGAAGGAAAGCAATGACTTGACTCTTGGCTCTGACTGCATACCGACTAGCTTCCCAACAAGTGCATCTGATTTTTGTAAGATGCTTAAAGCGCTGTTCAGTGACTTTCTTGTTCACCTTGTTTTCTTCAATGAGAACAACGTCTGAGTCATTCACAACCTCAGGCAAGTAAAAGGGAAGGCAAAGGAAAGTTACTTTGTCTGCACATCTGCCTCACTGAAAGGAAAACCCATTCAGCACACTGAATAATTCATGGGAATAAGGGTCTATGCCCCTTGCTGGGCCTTCATCTACAGGAGGAAGAAGAGAGAAAAGAGAGCAAGGATGCTAAGGACTGTCTGAGGTCTTGTGCACGGCGGTCTCACTGCGTGGTAGTCAGTGACATGCTCGGCCAAGCACGGACTCCATTAATGAGAGGAAAAAATGCAAAGCAAGACGCCCTCTTTACACCCGACCACGAAACCATGCGAATCGTACGTGAATCGTACATGAATCATCCACTTATAAGACATGTACACGTTATGCCAAAAGAAGCAGGGGTGCTAACCTGAACCAAAGATGCAGGAACCAAAAATTCCTGGTTCAGCACATCACACTCATGTAACGGAGATCTCCTGCTAAGCAGGGCATGCAAGGTTGCCCTAATACATTCGGAACCATTTGACCTCTGACCTTTCAGGTGATACACTCACTCACAGGGAACTGCTGTAGGTTTTGGAAACCTGAGCTGTAATTAAATGCTGTGAGAATCAGGCACCTTGTGTAATTATCTAAGTCCATCTACAGAACAAAGCCAAAGTAGGCCAAATGTGGGAATCCCGAAAAAGTTTTAAAGAAAAGGGGTATTTTAAACTGACAGCGTGCCAAGGGCTAATCCACCCAACCCCTCGCAGCACAAACAGACATGGAATGCACTATATAAAGAAAGCTCACAGTTAAGCCAAGCTCCTGTTGGGAAGGAACGCGCCACATTAAGTGGAATTTACTTTTAAATCAGACACCCCTGCTCACGTTACTGAGCGCTGTAATGCTATCACCATGCCACTGCCTGTCAGCAGGTCAAACAGCTCCTCTCAGGCCTTTAAAAATCACACCAGCAGCTACGCTGTCCTTAAAATAGAGGGAAGAGAAACACGTCAGTTCCTTATTGGCTTTGAAAACTGTATAGGAAATTTTAAGGCCATAAGCAGAGTGTTGAAACCACTGTTGGTGGTTCTGGTATCTGCTGTGTTTAATAGGAAGGTCTGACAAACTAGAAATACGTTTAATCTGTTCTAAGAACACTCAGTACAACCACTTATCTAAAAACCCATTATTTGAGAAATATGCTATACTCATTAAAGAGGTTGTTCACCCAACAATTCAAATTATGTCATTTACTTGCTCTCAGGATGTAACAAATCTGTTCTTTATTTTGCTAAGCACAAAAGAAGATATTTTGAGCAAAACGTTTTAGATCACCATTGACTCCCAGAGTATTTTGTTTTCCTACTATAGAAGTCAATCTGGCAACCCCTCTAGCAGGCAATTTTGGTCCTATAACAATCTAGCCCACAAACAGTAACATACCTCTATATAGCCCAACTGATGTCTTTATTCACTGTTGGAATCTAGCAGATATAGTTCAAGCATTCCGGACGGCTGGTTTATGAAGGGATCTTTAGGACTTCAAACACTGCAGCAGCTGCCTCGGGCATGCCACATTTATCGAACGCTAACACGAGCACAATGTGCAGGGTTTCTTTTATCACCAGGCCCCAGATGTGCAGCATATGAGGGCTGAAGGTGTAAATAAACGCTCAAGAAATTTTATGCGTATAGCAGGAGCGCTGGCCCAGTGAGCTAAGCACATTGCGACAAAGCGAAACCCCCTGTCCGTTTATCATCAACCCGACAACTGTGCTAACCTTGTGAGAGAGATTACGGTTCTGACTTTCACACTTTTAAACCTCGTGCCTGCACATACCAGCATCTGAGGCAACTTTGTGTTGAAAAGCTCCTGGTGTGGTTTTCGATTACATCCGAACTCTGTTCGTTGCAGAATTCGCGTCACTTGGGGCAAAGTTAGAAGCCGAGTGGGGATTTATACTTTATCTTCACTTACAAGATATTTAAAGAAACTAATTATTTAGTGTGACTACACTTTGTTTATACACAAAAACGCAGGAAGTTAATGTTTTTGGTTTGACAAGACTTAAAAAGTCAGTAAGGAGTAACCTGACAGTAGCTAGGCAATAGCAATTACTGTGGAAAGTGCCACGAACATATTTCTTCATGTTGTTACAGTCTTTTGTACTCAATAAACACCTGGTAATTACAGGGCTGCACAATAAAGTGTAATCCACACAGGCTAAAGCAAACATTGTGTAAGCCAGATCAACAACACATCAAAACTTCCAACAGCTAAAGGCATAAAGAAGAATAAAGGTTTCTTATCAAGAAACTAAGCAACACCCTTATTAGCGCAGAGGCGTTCTCGAGAACTTCGTTGTAGAAATGTTTATATCAGTTGGAACAAGCACTGCCAATTAGCACCTGCATGCTGAAGTATTTTTACATTGTTGAAAAGTGCAATAAAGGCTTTGGAAAGTGCAGGCCGACGAGGGTGCGTGTGGGCGAGGTATGTGAGCTGGTTTACAAGAGACCCGGCGGAAGAAAATTAAAAGTTGCTTCTGCTGCCAAGAAAGCAATGCGTAAAATTGTTCACTGTGGATTAAATATAATGAAGCAAGTAAATGCATCTTTGTCTGACATGCCACACTTTCAATTATTCATGTGGAGAGGGAGACAGAGAAAAAAACAACAACTGGCAAACAATTTCCCTGGAGCGTTCGGCCCATATTCTAGGAGGCACATGATGGAAAGGATAAATTTCTATGTCTCGCTCTGCCTGTTAAAAGCTTTAATAGTCCTTGCGAGGCTCCCGGCATCGGTTCAATGCGATGGAAGTACATCAAGTATAACTTACGCCGCAATGCCAGGTCTGTACCTCTTCTCCACAGACCCTGGCACAAAAACATTATACAACCAATTGATTTGCCTCATATTGGAAAAAAACAAGGTTAAGCAGCCATTTACAAAAGCCCTTGATCGAACAAGCACAAGCCACACTTTGTCAATAAAACAAATAGCCGTGAGCTGGGTCTCGATTGTCAACATGACAATGCTGGAATAAACATTTTCAAAAGTGCTATATGCTTACACAGACATAATTTACTTTTTCTTCAAAGTTTCATAGTCCTTATCTTTAGTGTTTTGTATCACTACAACCTAATCATAAACTTCAAAGCTTGCACCTGAGCTAAAGTTAGACTGGTGTGTGATGCTAGCTTTTCTTACACGGTAAAAAAATTCCCATTCATTCGTCACTCTGATTATCTTAGTGACGATGACACACACTGTCCCTATGGATTTATAAGAAATCATATTGATGAGATGTTTAGACATAGTCCTGTTTGCATATCATGTCTGTCAACATTAAGAGGAATCCCACTCATCCATCTGGGATGGGCGGCAAACAGCAAAGAGATAAAAGGCGGATAATCCTGGAATCCCAGAATCCCTTAACCCGTCATCCCGGATCCAACCGCAAAACATCAGTGAGAGAAAAACCTTCTGTGAGCAGAGATTCTGCGGCCGCGAGTCGCTCGCTCAAACTCCAGAACCCCTCTTCTATCCTCACACTGCTTAAAAGCTTTACAGCGAGAAAAAGAGGATTTAACTAAGTGGTAAATTCTGTGCTTTTCTTCGCACCAGGAGAGAAAGGAGGAGAGGGAGGAGGCTGGCGTGGTGAGGGGCGCATGTACTGTATGTATCCCTGCTGAGCAATAAAAATGGCTTTACAATGACAAAGCTTTGTAACGCCAAACCCTCGCCTCATACAGAGAGACCTGGCTGCTGTGAAACCCAATAAAAGGAAAAGCAGTAGGAGAGGTCTTGTGGTGATTTATATGACCTATTTTACAAAGAACTATAAGAGAGAACAATAACCCAGGCTTTCTAGTCAGAATCAAGCTTGATGTACTACAAAAACTGTAACTCAAAACTTCCCCCTTAGCCCAAAAAGAACCCATTTTGTTTTGCAAGGGCGAGCACTTATATCCTTGTCCTCCAACAAAAGCAAAACAGTAGTTTAAGTATAACTATTTTTAATACGGAAGGAAATTAAGTATCAATGAAGTCACTTCAATGTGGAACGCATTATCCACAAACTAAACCGTAAACAAATCTCCTAATCTTCAAAGCTGTGACCAATGGCAAGCTATCATCACCTCAACCCTGATCCTTTCCCTCGGCCATGCTACATTAACAGGTGGCATGCTCCTCATTGCAAATACATGCACCTTGAACACCAGCCAGCCCAGGCTCAGGCCTTGAACCCGCTCACCTGCAGGCCATCTATCACCCAGGCATAGCTGCATTGCCTCAGCACTGAGAAAATCTCCCAAGATCAAACAAATACCAGTAAGGAGATGACAGGAATACACTGGGAATCGCCTCTCTCTTCTCTTATGGTGAGCAGGCACCTTGTGAGTTATGATCGAAAGCTCCCAGCGGGTAATCAGAGTCTAACAGAAGTTTGCACTGCGAAGTCCAACTGAATGTGGCCCAATTATATTTCCCCAATCCTTTGGTCTATATGTGCCTGCATGTGACGCCTACCATGCCCCCCTCAAACTCTCACAGCGCAGCAGACAAATCAACACTGAGCCGACCGGGCCCCTTTCGCCCCTGACATCTCTCCACCTAAATCTGCCTCCCATTCCCATTATAGCTGACTGTCACTTGTTAAGAGTTTTACCACTGGAGGACAGAAATGTCTACCTCCTCCATCTCAAAGTCTGCACACTCCTGCTGAAATTTAACAAGATCCACCTGCGCAGAGCAGCACAGGAAGTGCAAAACAGAATAACAAATATAGGGCGAATTATGGAGGCATTGACTACCCTAAAAAGAGTTGGGTAAAACCAGTGTTGTTAAATGTTAAAATAGCAGCATAGTTCTCTTGAAATTAATAGGGCAAACATTAACGTACCATTGTAGACACTACTAAACTTTAAAAAGGTTTTAGGGGCGATGCACATTTTGCGTCTTTTATGTGCGCAAATATGTTATTTTGAATGTAGCTCAAATGCACGCGGTGCGACATGCTCTTTTTCCAGGCACAGCGGAGCCCCAGACGGTTGAAAATACTTCAACTTTTAAAATGCAGCATCGAAAGCGTGTTGGAAAGAAGGAGGGGAAGCAGCACGGTCAGGAGTTTGGTTCCAAAACTAGATAACCTTTTCAAAAAATTAATTAATATCAATCAAACTGCAGTTGGTTTGTTTTGATTTAAGCCTTCATAACTAAAAAATACAGCTAAGTAGCATAATAAAAACATGATAACATAATAATATGTTTTGAAAAAAACCTGAGTTATCTCGTTTTGGAACAAAACTCTTCATATATACTCACACATGCACGCACACACAGATGTCATCACTTTTTAATCAACATAACCTAGTGAGTTCAGTTTACCTTAGTAATCTTATTTTTTGGCTTATCTAATGGAACAATCAAAAAGCACTCCAGCTCTCATAATTTAATTCAATAACGCTTTTGTTTCTCCTAAAGTATGAAATAGAAAACTCCTTACATGTGGCTTTGGAATTTTGCAGAACATTCCGGATATTGCCTTGAATGAATACACATGGAAACATGAACCATAACCACTGAAAGTATGACTGACAGTTTTGACAAAGCGCCACACCTCAAAGAAAGTGTTTTCATTGTTTTACACTTTAAACAGGATAACAGATCCTCATGAAACACTCCCAGTAAGGACAAACAACGTTTTGTACTACTGTAAATTAATGCATGCAATTCATCCGTTTAGAACGAATAATTGCTGGGCAAAACAAACGTCAGTGTTTTGCTGTTCGTGCGTGTTAGAGAAAAACTGGCACACATACACTTTACGGTACAACCCAAATCCAGATGTTGGGCATCGGTGCCAAGGAAAAACATGCATAAACACAGGAAGCCAAAATATGGAAACCGTACACATTAAATATATAATCAAAAAGAAACAGAAACATGAACGGGCTACTTAAATTACTTCTCACATATAATTTGTTTTTTTAAGGGAGTAAGCCCAGACTTCTATACAAGAACAACCAGATGAGAGGGCACTCAAATTATAGGAAGTCAGTCCAGAGTCCAAAGTCCAGTCTACAGAAAACATTGTTCAGCTGCTTAAGTCTTCAGATCGCGTGATGCTTAGAGTTGGGGATTTCCAAAATCTACCTTTTCTACCCCTCAAGGCACAATACAATGAATTGCTATACAGCTAACACAATACATATGTTCTTCAGATTACAAGCTGAGTTCAAGGGCAAACTCTACCTAAACTTATGTTCTTAATAAGACACAGTTTCTTTAATATTGCTTTAGACTGTAAATGATCAAAGAAACCAAAACCAATAAAGTAATATCTGGAACTGATTTTAACATCTTAAGAACCGCACAGCAACTCAAGAGCGCTATACACTAAAAATAGTACTTCATAAAAAGATAAGTCTTTATAAAACCTACTTTCAATTTCTGACCAATGACTTCCCATGACTTCTAGTATTTTAAGATGGGCAGGATTTAAAAAATATATATTTTACAGAGACTGTACTCGCAAAGAGCAATTTTACCCCATGGCGAATATTTTGCAACTCCCCATAAAAAACTCATGAAATTCTTTTTATATAATTGTAATAATTCCCTTGACTTTTCCAGGCATGGAAATCACAATTTTAAACATCCCTGACATTTCCAAGTGTACCATAACTGTGGCAACCCCATAAAGTGCACTGAAAGAACCTCTAAAGACTTTGCAAACAAGCGAGCCTTTACAGTGTTCAAAACAAGCCTCACCGCAGTGCACACAGGGCTGGGGATGCGGTCTGAGCACCTATCAAAACAGTGCTAGCCTAACTAGCCCAGCACAGGCCACTGTTTGCACAGGCTCTCTCTCTCTCAGCTCTCTGATGTTGCCACAGTGCTAAACTGCACAGCTGTTGTGCAATCTGTGGTGGTGTTAATTACCCTAATGTGAACGGCAGCTTGTCAGCCCCACACTAACAAAGAGGCCTTATGGTTTTAATGTTGGCCATCTTTCGTTCTCCCTCCCCTTTGGGTTTTCTCTCATGTGCCCTTTTGCCATCCTTAACCTTCTCTTCTTTCTGGTTCCCCTTCGCTTCACTCATCTCCCGTTTCTTACCTGGCAGACCACCCGCCGTGTAAGCTACACAACCCTGACAAAAACACATCTAATGAAACCTCGCTGTGCAAATCTGCTTAGCAAGGAGAGAAAGATGCTAAGGGACCAGATTAAACAAGGATTTAATCTAGTGCCAGCGAAAGGGCTTAAAACGAAATATGAGAGCAGTGAATGGTAAAATGCCCTGAATCATTGGAAGAAAAGGCAGAAATCGGAAACAATAGCTGAACTTAGCATCTGTAAAAGTCTTAAAAGAGTGCTATTTTCCACAAAACTTCCTGAGACATTTTATATGAATGACTTTTCCTATATGGACTGTTATTATCGTGCATCAATTTCGTACTGCAACAAAATCAACCACATTAGAACAGATGTTATCTTTTTTGATAAGATTGCTGGGAAAGGCTGCTTCCTCATTTAGAGATCTGCTTTTTACACATTATCTTAGACAAACACAATCTCACAGCAATTCGTACTTATTAAATCGCACAACCACATGTTTTCTTACGATTTGCATACACAGTAAATGACTGTAGGATCTAATGTTTTTAGCATAGTCACGGTTGAATCACACACGCATTAGATCAAATGGAACTCTCTACATATTAACAAAATACACTGTATTATGTTCAAAATTACTTATTTTTTTGTTAATGCATTTTTACAAATCACAATTACGGTTTTACAACAATATTGGCATTCAAAAAAGACAAAGATCTTAAGTATATTTCTTGGTCCTGCCTCCTAAGTGTGTCCTCCTCAGCAGGAAGAGTTTCTCCATTTTTAATCTGATGCAACCTGGCACTTAACAATACAGCATTAAATCGTATTCCTAAAATGTTGTATTACTTTTAAATTTTCAAACTCAAAATTCAAGTCAATGCTTTAAATCTTAATTGTAAAGCTTTCATAATCCCAGATCCCATAATCCCATTTACTATTTCTATAAATTTATCATTGCAAGTCAGTAGAGATACATAAAGTTTAATTATAATAGCTACAACTTAGTAATAAACATGAAAAGGCATGATATTGAGTCCACAAATAATCTTTAGAGAAGTAATGCAGAATGAAAAGGTCACAACAAGAACCCAAATTTTCATAATTGTGGCAACAGCAAAGGTTTTACTAGGCAAATGTGTTTTGCTAGCAGGCAACGACCAGGGGAGTGTAATAAAGCCAGTTCGGACAAAATTCATAATTCCAATTATTGCTAGGTGCACTTATCTACACAGCAGGTCTGAAATAAACGAGCAGCTCGTAATGGCATGGCGCTGAATGACCTACACAGCACAGACCAATGTGGCACTTTTCAATAGCGTGCACCGTTAGCCTTCCTTCTTCCCCTGTTCAATCTCTCTCCTCTATTATTAGAGGGAAAGAACAGCTGGTAAATAGCATGTCTGGCCCACGGCCTTCCATAATTTTCCACATCACACAGGCAGGCGCATTTAATTATGAGCTATAAAGGTGACAAAAGAAGCACAAGTGCCTGACAGGGCAGAGGAATGCAGGAAAGGGTGCTGATGCTGTAATGGAGGTTCAGGGCAGCACATGGAGGGCAAATATAAATTTTTTTCTGGAATACGCTTAACATAAATTGCTTCTTTTCGAACTACTTATACTTGGTCAAAAAGAGGTCGAAACAGACCCACCTTAAGAAAGAAATGCATTCAAGGTTGAGAACGAGCCACCCTGGATAAAAGAGACAGAACGCCTTTGGTGTTCCATTCTTCTACTGCACAAAAAAGAGGGGCAATATGCTCCCATGCACAATGGCTAATTGGAACGGGATCAAACAAGATTAAAGAGAGGTCTGAGAATTATTCATCCTCCCGCCTCTGTGTTTGAAGTGTAGTGGCTGTGGTTAATCTGCAAGGCTTTGACAAAACAACAGCGGCAGCGCAGCCGGACAGCATGACCCAAGCAGAGAGAATAACTCCCTGACATCCAGTGTCTCTGCGGCACACAAACGCTGTGCGGTGTGTGCAGCGGGCCTTGTTCAGATGCATCCACTGCGTGCGGCCAGCTCACCCGCCGAGTGAGTCACTGACCTATGACTTCACCAATACCTGAAGGTATTCAAAGGCCTTGGCACATTGCTGTTGTGCCTTTGCGCCTGTGCAAGCGTTTGACATTTAGCAGGGAAAAATGTCACGGGGAAAGGCATATGGGACACCATCTTCACAAAGCTAAAGGGTTACGTCGAGAGCAAAGTGATAAGACGGGAAAAGAAAGTGGAAAATGGGTTTATTGTTGTGGCAGTCCATTGTCCTTGGCCATTTTATAACTCAATGCATTTGCCCATATGAAAGGTCACTTTGTATTTAATGGAAAGTATTGCCTTATAGAAATAGGCTCTATTATAATATTTCTCTACTTCTCATCATTTTCCTAGATTCTCCCTATGAAGTGCTAAAGTAATATCATATCCAAGATGTGATTTTAGTCTGGAATACATTTCAAAAATGCAAAATATATAGATAAATAGAAATAAATAGTCTATTAGCACTTAACTATACATTATACCAATTCAGGGCAGTAAATCTTACATAGCAACACCCTTAATACCTTTTGTAATTCGCTTTGGATAAAAGTACCTGCTAAATGCCTGAATTAACAATAGCAATAAAATATCCCTAATCATCAACATTAATGTATCTAGTTTACAACCCAATAAATCACGTTTCTGTGGAGCTCGGCCACGAACAGAGATTGGTCTTTACTGCTTCGCGCTTGTCTACCTTTATCACATTTTACACTGACAAAACTCCATTTATTTCCCTTGAACTAAGAGGACTCAAGATGTTAGCTTCAAGCCGGAAGGTCTGTCATATCAGGCTAAGCTGTGATCTGCCTCGACTCTTATATTACAAATAGCTGGCAGCTTTTTCCTCACCCTCTTATCTGGACTGCCGAGCCAGGCCCCGCCATATCAGCTCTCCGCGCCTGATAAGTGAAGGGTTTGAAGATATGAACGAGAGAGCGTTTGCAAGCTAATTCCAGAGCTGCATCTGCGCGAGATTAAAGATTAGCCTGTGGTCACAAGAAAAACGAAAAAATAAACATTTGATTTTGTCGGGGAGGAAGGTGAAGGTGAACTGGCGCCATTTAAATGAGATGTTTTGAGCCAGTAAAATTTAGTTATTACACTGCAAATAGTCTGTAAGCCTTTATATGGTGAAACGGAAGCAGAATTTAGAGTAAAATTTTGCGGACAGTAGAATATACTGCAGATATTCAACCACCACCCTTGTGAAATTTTAACCAGTGACAACAGTCAAGTGCAGGGGTGCAATTTCCCAATTTTTGGGACCTAACACAGTCACCTGTCCCAGTAAACACATCCATTCTCGAAAAGGCATGGGCAGTTAAGAGAGAAGAAACTTGAATAAATATATTGAATTAATATATATATATAATTAAATAATTATATTATAAAAAATAACCCAATATTATGCAAGATTATCATATCGATAAAACGTTACACGCCTGTCAAATAGATGCAAACCATGAAAAATGACTTGTGATGCTGACGAGCATCTTAAATGTTCTTGATGCAAATCCCCCATGCAAATCTCATTCAAAGTGCAATGTAGACAGACAAAAAACCCAATATTATCTCTAATCTATATTCTGTAATGCCTGATGCAAGTCAACGAACTTTAAATTCGGGAAACGAACACAATGACCTTACATTCAAGTAGCCTAACATTTTTTTTTGCCATTTACACATTTCCTATGAGATTCCAGCCATGTAGACAAATATATTTATTGGTAAAGGTAACGTTTGCTGCAACATCAAATGGCCGGTCCAGGAAGCCTGTGCACCCAAGCCACAGCTATGAAAAGGACTTACGGGTAACGCTAACCTTGAATGGAGTCATACTAGTTTATGAAATATGAAAAAAAATACACATCTTTATACAAAGCCAGAGAGGTACAAATGTAAACCTTATGTTAAAAAAAGAGTATTGCAATTTGCAACGCTAAGAATAAAAATAAACCTAAATAAATAAATAAATAAAGCTGATGTTGATGCTGAATGCAATAACAGAGCTATAACACAATACATACGGTTCGGCTCATAAAATGACATTAAACGGAAACTAAAATTAATAAATCGCTTAAAATATATATAATCCATGTGGCAAAAAAACGTTACTAACATACATTAGTACATTTGAACGTTTCCGTTTTTATTTTAACAATTTAAAGTTGACCAGAATAACGTTACCTCTTTAATACTTCAGACACACCGGATTTGTTTTTTCTTTTCTTTACAAAGACGAAGAGTGCAATTTCTATCAAATTACTGACTGCAAAATAACACGGTTTCAGTAATATTCACAAAATATTGACTATAATATGTTCATACTTAAGCTTATTCTTACCCGACTCCTGTAGTAGTTCGCTTTCCCGAGAGAACAGCCATCTGAGAGAAAAAATGCTCAATTTTGCCAAAGGTGACAAATAAAATGCAATTCCGTTACATCCACTGTATGCCTTTAATAAAACCTAAGGCAGATTACTGCGATCTCGTCGATCTCTATCGACCGACCGAAGAGGGACGAGAAATACGAACCTGTCCCGACAATAAATCTTGAGGGCAACGTTTTTAACGGCTGCGGCGGTGAAAGCTGTCAGAAGCGGCGAGTATTTTCAAAGACACATCAAATAGACTGATCTCTGTTCAGCAATGAGTCATACATTCCTCGTTCAGGTGAATAAAATGTGATTTTTAGTCAGGCTGAGGTAAAAGCGATAGATATGAATCCAAAGCTCCTGTGACAGATCATTAACAATAGATTCCCAGCAGAAGTACCGCTCGATTTCACAGGCAAAAGCACCGCGGAACAACAATCCATGGGTTTAAGCTCTCGGTAATCTCGGTACTCTCGAAGAAAATAAACGAATCCCGTCGTTTTCGGCGTATCTGGAAGGTTTTAAAAGTCCCCAAACGAATTGAGCGCGTCCGGCGCTCCGCTGCGCGAGGCTCTCCAGGCACATACGGGAGCGAGTGTTGCGTGCACGCGAGCTGAAACGCGCTTCAAGCGGCCGCTCCGCTGGGTGTGTTGTTGAAAAAAACGCACAGGGCAAGACTAAAGCAATCGATGTATGAGAGGCGGAGTTTAATTCATACCAGCCTCCTGTTTTTGTGATTCATTTTTAAAAGAATGAATCTCATTCTAGAAGTTATTGGGTGCATAAATATTATATGAATGTGTTTCAATTTAATTCAATGACTTCTGAATGAAGAACAAACAAACGGTTTGACACAATAATGCACATTAGAGAAAGAGCTGTCATACAGTAGTGGCCAAAAGTGATGCTAGGGGAAAATTTGCACCCTTTTGGCTTTTAATGACTGAGTATTGTTGAAAACACTAAACTTGGTAAAGGTGCAAACTATTCTACATCAGGGAAGTTGGGGTTTATTTTAATATGCAGAAATGCATATACAAAAGGCTTACAGGGAATAAAGCATACATTTACTACAATTTTATCAGTTATTAATATTTTCCTCTCTTGTTTTTGATTACACAGTCACTCTCCTGGGCCTCGACTCAACAAGCTTCGCATATGTGGTATGCATAATTTTTTGTCAAGCATCCTTAAATTTTTTTCCCAAAGCTAAGCTTTAGTTTACATTCCTTCAAGCACAAATACACAACATGCTTCAAAATCTTTAATAAACTTTTAATAATATGTCTGAATAAAGGGTGACATCCCGGGGAGACATTATTTTGGTCCTGACTGTACATTTACAGTATTTGTTGGACAAAAACTGTGTTGACAACAAAAGCTACAGACTACTGGCCAATGCTTATTTTCCCTTTTTTAAAGTCATTGTTTTGGCCAGCAGAAACGGTAAGTACATTCATATAAAACTACAAAATTCAAGACACACGGCAGCTTATGCCTATAAAAATGTACATAATCTTTAAAAAAAAACGTTGTATGTATTATTTAGTTTCAGTTTTACTTTGCAATCTATAGTCTGGGGTTGTCATATAAAACAGGAACCTTATTTATGTTTTCTCTGATAAATTTAAACATTGTGTTACACTGAGGCCTTTGGCCTATTAACTGTCCAGACGATGCATTACAGCTTGACTGAATCAAAGCAATTTTCTCACTAATGGTGCAACTGGCTGTAATGGGAACCAAATGAGCAAAATCTTTTAAACCCTAAAACAGTGCTCCAAACTAACCAACATTCTTGTTTGGCTGTGATCAGTGGCTAAATGTTTGATGTAGCCTGTTCCATAAAGCATGCAATGTCTGTGGAGGTTTGCAAAGCTTGTAATTATTTACCAGCTGATTGTGATTACAGGTCATCCCCTTTCCTACACACTTCCTATTAAAACCATCAGGCATTCAGAGAAAAACAGCACGAACACACAAAACCCCCACAGACAGATGACCGAGCGATCATGATGGAGGTAAATGGAACAATTGGCATACTTTTAACCTTATCCTTAAAGGTTTACCGTCCTAAAAAGGAATCTTGCATAAATAATAGTAAATGCAAATATAATTCATAAAGTACCAACCACAGCTGGCGGGGTCTGAGTGTGCGAGGAAGAACATGAACTATGAATATGATTCATATTTATTTGGAAACAACTGCAGTTACAGTGTACACATTCAATATTTCTAAAAGATTAAAATGTCATATCTCTAAAGGACCGTGCACGGGTGCATTCATATGAAATATAAATTTATATCATGGCACTAATCTTAGTACTGAGGCAAATAGAATTATAGATTAGCACTGGAGACTGGCCACCAGTCGACAATAATGGGTTTTCATTCTGCCAAGGGAACTCCTGGAAAATCTGTTTATAGATCCGTTTTTGCCATAGGGCACATTCGATGACAGGAGAACCATACTTTCTTTGGCTAGCTATTATCATGGGTGGAAAAGAACTAAGGATAAACAAAACTGAAGTTATATAAGTTTCAAAAAGTGATTTGCAACCAAAGAAGCCACGACATAGTGTTTCTTAAGATACCCATAACAGAGAGAGAGAGAGAGAGACGAGAAAGCGAGATACAGAGGAGATGAGAGAAATAGTGAGAGACGCTCCAGTTGCCTCAGGTTGCCTTTCAGCTATCTTTCCCTGTAGATTCATCTGTCAGAGCTCAGCCGAGAGAGAGAATACAGGCCTCATTGGGCATCTCATCCCCGGGCTTAACAATCCAATATTGGTTGTTGCCGAAGATAATTATACTCCTCTGATGATGGAATACCTTGGGCAAGTTGCAGCAATTTGCATCACAAAACATGGCAGATCAGCATAGGGGAGGAAGGTTTAATGTCACGTTAGTACACACATGTAATCTGTCCTCATTCTTGATGTGAAGTCACATTTACTTTGTCATTTTCACTATGTAAATGGTGACGAATGTCCTACGCAGACAAATGAGGAGGACATGGTCATTTCTGTTCTCCTCTAAAGACCTTTGCATCTAGTTTGCATGGTTTGTGTTATTGACAAAGACATTTAAAGGGACAGTTCACCAAAAATATAATTTCTGGAATAATTTACTTAAGCTGAGTACACTGTTAGACTTTTTATTGTATATATGCGGGAACTCACTGGCAACGTGTTGCTAGTGAGTTACTGGAACTGCCCCATTACAGTACCATAACTGTACATGTTTTTTACAGTATGATGCCTTTACCGCAGTTCCATTTTACAATATAATTCCCTTACTGTAACCCAGGAGTGGGGAACCCTGGGTCCTGGAGGGCCACTGTCCTGCAGAGTTTAGTTCCAACGCTAATCAAATACACCTGAATTTAATTTCGAAGTGATCGTGAAGACTTGAATTAGATTTTTCAGGTGTGTTTAATTAGGGTTGGAACAAAACTCTGCAGGACAATGGCCCTCCAGGACCAGGGTTCCCCACCCCTGCTGTAACCTATAGTTTTAAATAATATATTACCTTGAAGAGGAATCGAACCCAGGTCACCTGTGTCGTAGGTCCATAACACTACCACAGTGCCACCGAGTAACTTAAAAAAAGTTACTCGCTAAACACCCCAAGTAGCCTCTTCTGTCACTCTCCTGACACTCCGAGGAGCAAAATCTTGGCATCACATTTGAGGTCAAATTCAAATCTGATGATCAAGAATTTAATCCCTTTCTTGTTTCTATCTACAATTCTCAATAAATTATTTACACTGCTGAAAAACAATTCATATTTTGAAACACATAAAATACATTTCATTTCATAGATATATTTAATTTTTCCATTTTATATGCTTTTATAACACTGTTTTATTCAACTACAGTAGCACTACTGCTGTTGTTTTACAGCAGTCTACCGCAAATTCAAAACATACAGTAAATCACTGTAAATTAAATGGTAATACCCATAATGCACTGCATATTACAGTAATGAACTGGAAAAAAAAATTATGGTATTTTACTGGGCATTTTTGTGGTAATTAACTGTAGAAATTACAGTTAAGTCTAACAGTGTAGCTTTTGCCATTATCTGTTATTGGACACATGTTCATACTATGTGTATAAATATACACATTATTTTAATAATAAATAAGTATCATATACCGGGTGCGATTCGAGAAGTCCTTCCAGTATTCAAAAAATGATTTAATGTAGCATGTACAAAATTTTTTCTCTCTCTAAACTATGTGCTTGACCACACAGCTGCAAAATTATGTCTTGAAGTTCTTTGGCTGAACATTACATAAACACAACAGTACATTCTGGCAATGGCGTTTTACAATAAACACATGTTCAACAAGTACCGTATTTTGAAACTTTCATAACCGCATAACCGTTCAGAAGTTTGCAAGGACTCTGCTGAACATTCGTTTCTGAGGCTGAGACAGAATTTCACAACAGACGAACTCAGAAAAGCAGCCTAACGTAGTTATCATTGCCATGAATATTTATAACTACTCATGAGCGATTTCTCATTTTCAGCGTGTTTTTCTGCACCATTACTGCAACCATTTAAAATGGATCAGAGAGAGACACTGGGAACGAAAGAGGGGAGTCTAGGGGGAAAAAAACAGTGGCATTATTTTTCCATAATAAAATTTTCCTGCCTTAACAAGATAAAAGTAAATTGCGCACTGACTCAGAAAGTGTGAAAGGCATTCTAGAATGAATTTTTCATGCGCATTGATAATTTAATATGTTGTGGCGCCAATTTATCAGATTTCCGTGTCATCGCCGTCCTGTTTTTTTCTCCCTTTATTTTCTGAGGAGAATAACAAGGATATGATGTCGCTTTCTGAAAGCAGACAGGCATGCCCGCATCAGAACACTGTCACCGAATAAGGTATTCACACTGATTGGATGGCTGAAACCTCCATAGAGAGACTTAATATAACTTGCTCTCATTTCTCAACTATTGAACATAAAAAAGACGCACTAACAAGATGGCAGCGCATACTCAATTGAACAACATATGCTCTAGATTCTTCACATTATTTATATGCATTCAATCCATAAGGAGACTTTCGAAATTGCATGCATGCGTGCGTCGCATGCATAGCATGTAAATTGTGTATAGGATGGTTGAGAATTTTACAAAGACAAAGCATCACGCAATACCGTTCTTATTGGAACAGCAATGGTTAAAATCTTTCTGTACCCGCAGCAGTGGATGATAGAGTATTATTTATCATGAGGAACAGCTACTGGCCCATTGGAGTGAGAGAGAGAGCGAGCGAGCGAGCTAGAGAGAGAGAGTGAGACAGTAGAGGGAGGGAGTGAGATTAAATATAAGGTTACCACAGCTAGGATCTAATCTATTCAGAGACAAATGCCGGGTCTCGGAAGCACATTTGTTGTGCGCCCCCGAGGTTTAACAGCCGGCATTATGGTTCCATTTCTCATCATTAGCAAGCCTACATCAATGTCCCCACTAAGGGGTCAGCTCTGGGAATAGATCCAAGGGCTGTGTCAGGCCAGAAAGAGAGAAAAAGGGGAGGGGTGCCGAAAAATAAATCTCTCTCTTTGTGCATGCATGTGTGGGCGTGCATTTGTAAGGGCGTGAGGTACGTGCTCTGTGCCATCTCTTATCGTAGTACGAGAGATCCGTATGGATTTACATGCTTGTGTACATGACCATTTGCATAAGCCACTTTGCATGCACGTTTGCCACAAATGAAGAGAGAGCAACAGGAAAAAAAAAACACACAGAACACTAAAAAGCAAAAACAACACAGAATGCAGAAAGAGGAGAAATCTGATTGTGATGTATCTGGCCATAGCACGCGTGTCCCCTCGCCTGCCATATGCTGCTGCATTTCACGCTAGCAGATCTGAATGCGGACACAAGCACCACCTACCCAACCAACCCCCACCGCCACCAAGCCGCCCTGCCTTCCTCGGTTGTGTTAGATATGTTAATCCGCTGGCATTCATCTGAGCTACAGCGGATCCGAAGTAGTTCTCCAGATCCACGCGTCAGAGCTCCAGTCCAGCCGCGGGCAGCAGATGCTCCTGCAGACTTGCCCCGGCCCGCAAACTGGGCTCTCAGGCTTCCCACCGAGAGCTTCCCTGCATCCTCGTAGAGCTCCAGAAGTGTATAATAAGACCCCTTGAGGAAAAACAAGGGGTTGGAAAACCGTGTGGAAGGTTTAAGAGGAAAACAACAGAGCGGTTACGCTGGAGGCTGCATTAGCATAAGACTGATTTCTAATGGGCGATTTGAGTCGCTGTGTAAGCTGCTGGCATGTCAATACTGTCAGTCAGATAGCACTTAAAACGTATAACATGTCAACCTTTGTTTTCTGTTAAGAAAATGTGATAATAAAAATAGCTAACTGGATAGAAAGCGAGGAAAATTAATTTGATTGTGGTTGCATTTTTGGTAAAATGACCACTTTGAATCATGTCTGTGGTCTATCTCCCTCCATGACGAGCTATTTAAATTTGCAATCTAAATAAAGCTATCTTGCAATTTAAAATGGTAGGCTACTGACTGCAGGAAAATTGGCTTGAAGTATTAAATTTAATGTATGGTAAGCATGAAACGTTAAACCTAAGAGCAGTTAAAAATGAAAGAATAGGACTATAGTACAATGCATTGTTGGAGAAACTAACTAGCTAGTCATGAAAATTTCCCAAACACAAAGTAACTTTGTCGCACATCTGTCGTCTGAACCACATTGGTTCAACATTATAGTTAATGACGTTACATTCTTGAGTAATAACGTCTAATTAATCCATTTGAGATGCGAAATTAACTCAAGAGCTGTACAACCACACAAGTTTGCGATGCAGTTTGCGAATGCTTGTTGGAACAATAGTTTCCGGAAAGACCCGATTTGTTGAACTATGCTGTTAACGATGGAACTTGCGACCATAGATGGCTAACGCGGCTTTTGAGAAACGCACTCCAGGTTGATTGTTAAATAGTGACAGACTTTATCTTTGCAAAATTATTAAAAAGCAACTATGGTCCGACTCACGATTTTATATTTCCTTTGGTGTGTAAGTGTGTATTAGTACATGTTAACGATATGCAAAAGGTACAAACCCCAAAGTAAACAATGACGCAAGTTATCGTCTCCAACGTAAATCACTTTTCTTGGACTAACAGATGTTCATCTTTTTGCATGTAGAAATTGAGATTAAAAGAAGAAGAAGGAAATGCAAATATGAAGTTATGGGAAGAAAAAAATCCTCTAGTGAATAACAAATCAACAGCAAGCGAATGAAATGAATTAAGTTAGGAATATCACATTACCGTCATTAAATTAAATTCACGACAGTAGATTTCTAATCGAATTACTGAATACAAGCCGGCTGTTTACACGGTCCTGCTCTATGAACCGTGGCCGAACTGGGAGCCGACTGATCGGAACAGCAATCGACCTCGCGAACGTAACATAAACAAACCGCAGGGACGGCTAATCAAATTCAGGTGAACTGTGAATACTGTGTCAAAGGAATGGATAGCAAATCCTGAGAAAAAACTCTGTGCAGTGCACAACACAAGCTGTCCACGGTTGGCATGTCGTAGCGAGTGCAAGTTTACTGGTTGGCCGCAATAACCTTCCCCGAAATAATCAGCCGTTAGCGGCAGTCACGCCAGCGAGCGATACGAATCACTATTCCAGTTTGAATTTTTCATACAAACCATGCGCAGCTTGTCCCCTGCGTTCCCTTTGATGCTTATTATTTTCAGAGACTGTGGTAATGGCATGACGCTAACAGCAATAAAGCCGCGGTTTGACTCCAGCAGCCATGAAATTTGAGTCACTTTCTGTGCATTAACAGCAAAGTGGCAGATTAAATCAGCCGGCCTATGATATACAGCCAACCGAGGCCATTACTGGAATGAAGCACGGGGCGGACGCCTCTCATCAAGATGGTGGTACATGAAAACATCAGAACTAGACAGAAGATGCCAGTGAGGCAGATATAAAGATTGAGAGGGTTGCAGTAACAATGCTTTCAAAGTACTTACCTGAAGGACTTAAAGTGTAATGAGAAATGCTAACCCACTCCTGAGTCGAGTATGCTCCATTGCCTAGATATATATTTGGCAGATATATATACATCAGCGAAATGCATACTGCTTACTGCATGATAATGCTTGATGCATTAGTTGGAGTTAAGTGGCAGTCAAACCCCCAAATATGTTATTTATTTGATGTCAAATCAGAGAGCGTACTCCATATTGCAACCTAAGGAAATCGCATTAGCATATGCTGGTCATAGGCCGAATCGGCTTCTAGACCACCGCCAAATTACGCCCGTCTCCTGCCGTCAGAATGAATGTTAAGGGAAAGCAGAATCCACATTTGTAATTCACACTGATGCTTTCAAAGAGCATTGCGAAGAGCACGTCTACTTATTTCTCAGGGCCCATTATGCAAAGGAAAGATACTTAGCTGAAACAGTGGTGGGACACTAAAGCCTACATTGACAGTTACTGTAGGCTTAACAAAAAATCAAAGTTACTCTAGGAGGAATAACAGCTAGCATTTAGACAATGCCAGAAACAAATCACTTTTCCCCCACCGCTGTGTTTTTCCCCTTTCTTTATTTTTCCATCTGGACACAAGCCTGACATGACTTTATCTTGCCATTTTTCTTGTGGGACCAACCCTTAAAGATCCCAGACAGTCATCTGAAAGGGGGTGCCCTTGCCAACCTCCTTTTGGAAATCCACAGGGATGGGGGGATGAGCGAGAATTCGGTAATACAGAGAGGACAGAGGGCAAGGGGCCTTTTTCTCTAATTAGTGGTACAGAGCCCTAGAGACAAGGGTTGAAACAGTCTACATCGAGTTCATATTGGTCCTTTGTTTCTTTGTTCCATAATGTATTACCCAGAGCTCCAACCGCACACACAAACACGCCTGCTACTAGTGTTTTATTAATACGTGCACAGACTACACACGCAGAGAGAATATAATGGCAAAAAGGAAAGCTATACATAGTGAAAACCCTACCCATACAGTATGTGACCCTGCCTGTGAAAACCAAGCTCAAGTTATTTTTTGCGATTTACTGTTTTCTACATAAAGTCATCCTACATAACAAAGAAAACTAGGGCTGTCAATCGATTAAAATATTATAACTCATAACTCGTGATTAATCGCAACTTAATCGAACATTTTTATCTGTTCTATATTTAATTTAGTTTGATATTTTCAAGTTTTTAATACTCTAATTTACATGGGCATGGACAAATATGGATGCTTTATGCAAATGTATGTTTATTATAAGTGATAGAGTCAACAAAAATAATTTTGAAAATAATCCAGTTCAAAAAATTTTAAGGTTCAAAAACAAAATCATCGCATCCTTAACTATTTTCCCGCCATTGACGAGTTAACTCGTCAATTAAGAGAAAACGCTTCCCTGCCAATGACAAGTATTTCCGGCAATCCATAATACCGCAATTATCCACCATGTGGCGCGACTTATAAACCCGAAAGTATTGCCCTAGGGCAAACAGCCGTATGTTCGTCAGTGATGCGAAGGTTGATCCGAAATGAGCGGGTGCCTGCGGTCACCCGTGGTTACAAGTCATCCAAAAATATTTTTTATGATATTCGGGTCGCGGTTGGTTGGGTCGTTTGAAATAAAGATGCCAGTTAAATATTTTAAACAATTACTACTTTTAAGGAGCGGGTCGGGTACACTTTTTTGCTGTCCGAGTTGCGGGCAAGTTAGTTGAAAACGTCGGTCGGGTGCGGGTTGTTTATACTTTGACCCGCGCATCACTGAAGTCCGTGTATGTTTTGAGGATCGCTCTGAATCTGATCTCTATCAAAAGCCCTTCACAAAAATTTAATTATCTTTAGACATTTTAGATGTTTGACGACCATTTACTGTCTAAGGCTGCGTCTCAATTTATCCAATAACGTGCTAGGTAATCGTTAATAGGTCGCACGTTAATAAAATTTGTGTTAAAATGAATTTACGTTAACGCGCTATTAACGCAAAATAAATAAGTGAAATCAAACTTTGATGCTCCTAAACTAGATTATGAGACTTTAGACTGAATTACATATATGTAAAACTGCAGATCAAAATTAATGCTCATGACGTTCACATGGCTTAACACAGTGCTTCTCAAATAGTGGGGCGGGACCCCCAGGGGGGGCTCGAAGGGACACCAGGGGGGGCGCACGAGCCCCCGGGGAAAATACTTTTTCAGGAAGTGAATAAGCCGCTTGATTTTTTATTATTATTTATTGATTATATTTAATTAAATTTTTCAGTATCAAATGGTCAAAAAATATTATACTTTATATAAGGATTGATTTTTTTATTTCAGGCAAATGCATTTTAAGTCTTTTCTGTTACAGACTAAAAAACAATGTTAATAAAGTTATTCTTTGTTGTAAGTTGATCAATATTTCTTTTTTTGTTTTCTTTTTGTGTTTTCTCAATGTTAATAAGGATACAATGTTTTGCAGATGTGTAATTTTATAGACAAATTATACTATTTACAGTCGCGGCGTAGAGTTGGGGGGGCGCGAAATGTTTACTTCTTTTTGGGGGGGGGGGGGGTGACAGAAAATAATTGAGAAGCACTGGCTTAACAACACATATAATGTTATATTATATATATTATAAATGTATAGTACATAGATAATATGCACTCCTTGCATAAGGAAAAATACAGTATAACAAACAACAAAGACCACTTGTATGACTTCCATGGAAAAATCCACCACACCACTACATACCACTGACGCCTGACTAAAAATACCTAATTCATTTATCCACAGTATGAAATATTAGACAAAATGTAATTGTTTTCCTCTTGTCACTCTTTCTGACCCTATTCACTCCCTGTCAGCAGCCTGGGGAGAGTCCCATAATGCCGAGCTGTCTGGCAAACACACTTCACAGGTTATTTAAACTCAATAACACACTGAAATCCACTAACTAAGTGTAGCCATGCTGGGAGGCATTAAGCCTGCTGGAAAAATAAAAATGCATTAGTCGACTTTTGACAGCGCTAGAGAGGAAAACTTCATCGTATGTTAAATCACAGCACTGATGAAATCAAAGGAGCTGTGACCTTGCGATTCCATCTATGACAGTTTCTTTGTTTGTGAACATTTGCATTGAAGCGCCATAGAAAACCAGAAGGCTAGATGTTTTACCATTCTTCTTTCATTTCCAATGAGGTTTTGGATGAAAAAGAACCAATGACCTTCTAAGATTCAACTGACTCTTTTCACGATTGTAAGAATTCCTCAGATACCTCCGTTTATTTAACCCAACCTTGGAAATGTTATGACGTTCCCTGTTGATCATGGGACTACCATCTGCATTGTGCCATGGTGCTCTAGGTCATAAAACATGAGCAAAGGGAAAATAAAACACTTTTTAACAAATCAGTGTTTTTTATGTAACTGCTGTACGACATGAGAGCCTAATTAGAGTTCTGTTTAGCGTGAAAGGGAGTGAGTTCAAATCCTAACCTAACATAAAGGTTTTTAATAAGCAAGAGAAATTGCAACTAACCTTGAAAACCAGTGACTGGCATGCATGGTTTGTAAAAAGAGCAGCTTGCTTTTGCTCCACAGAAAGAAATCATACATGTCTGAAGGGTGAATGGGTACAAATGTTCAGCAGAAAATCTCAACCAGGTGTTTAGTCATTGTATTATATGTAAAATAATACAATTTTAATGATAAAGGGTAATAAAAGTTGTTTCAACTTAAAAAAAGTAAGTTACAGGGTTGCCTTAAAATTTTGAGTTAATTCAACTTAAAAATATTAGTTGACAATTTTTTACTTGAATATTTGATGATAAGAATTAACAGAATTTTTATATATACAGTACTGTGCAAAAGTCTTAGGCCACCATCACCAGCTTTGTTGTTTTAGGAAAGTTTTAATGTCATCCATATAATTTTTTACTCTTTATTAAAGGTGCAGTGTGTAATTTTTAAAAGGATCTCTTGACAGAAATGCAAAATAATATACAAAACTATATTATCAGAGGTGTATAAAGACCTTTTTTATAATGACTAGTTATGTTTTTATTACCTTAGAATGAGACGTTTTTATCTACATACACTGAGGGTCCCCTTACGTGGAAGTCGCCATTTTGTTGCCGCCATGTTTCTACAGAAGCCCTTAACAGACAAACTTTTTTGCTAAGTTGTCTCCCTCAATGACATGTTTTCCGGTGCAGCTACCGTAGCTTCTCTGTGCGTTTCAAAAGCGAGGGGTGAGCAGTGGACTGAGCTGTTGGTTGCAATTCGCAACCTCACCACTAGATAACGCTTAAATTTACACACTGCACCTTTAAGATACAAACAGAAAATACAGGAAATATGTACACGAAAAATTTTCACAACTAAATGTCTTCTTCAGGCATCAGTCAGAATTTATTGTGAACTCTCTTGGCACGAAACACATCTTGAGCTTTTTTGAGGAGACTGAAGTCCTCGAGTGATTCGATTAGAATTAGAAATTAGGATTTTAGGATCTTTTGTTTATAACTGTTTAACTTTCATAAATTGTTACATTTCAAATATTCACAACATATAGTCAGTCTTCTTCTAATGACTAAAATTGCACTTCATGTTTTCTTTTTTAATATTTTTAAGATATATAGGCTAAATCGCATTTCAATTGTACACTACATTCAGACACGATGGTGGGAGTTCGCCCCCTAGTGGCAGTTGAAAAGTCGCGGACCGCCAGTTGACTAGCCCTGTAATACAGTATGTTTAGCTCTTAGCATGTGTGTCTATTGGTGATCATAAACACACAGTTTAGGTTAAATAAAATCCCAAATACAAAATGCTATACGACATCTGTAAAACTCAAGAGTTTGTGCTGTTTACCTTACCATTACCTAATGTGTACTCACAGGGAACACACATATTAATAACAATTTACCATAAATGCACTGCAAGTCCCTTTAAATTAAAGCATCTGCCAAAATGCATACATGTAAAAATCAAACGGAGCAATTGGAATGTCAGGAAACATGCAGAATGAACATAACAAGCCACTAAATCGTACCAAACAGTAAAGCATCTACCTATTCCCCTGCAGATTAAACATAAAAACAAGCTTATGTTGTTTTAAAAGCATAAAGTTTGATTTAATCTTTGAAGGCTAAGTTATTTCCTCTTGAGAAACCCGGCAACAGCAAACCCTCTGTTTAAAGAGGCCTTCCATGTTAAGAGTCTCTGTTTCGCTCTGGGTCTCAGAGGAGCTCACCATCTGTGATCTCAACCAATCGAGCTCAAGAGGGTGCAGACCCCGTCTCACAAGCCCTTGACTCTGGCCACTTAAACTGGGCAGAGAAGCTAATAGACCTGGGAAGGTCCTGTCAACCCCTTTTCCCCTTGGGGTCACATATGGAAGTGACTAAGGCTGTTTTAAAGCCAAGGTAGGAATTCTAAAATAAATCTTGTGACTGTTTTAGCTACAAAGAGGGACTCTGCTCACCTTTAGGGTATATGTCTGAAAATGTTATGGTGTCAATTTGGCTCTTATATCCTCGTTTGCACCCTCTTTCTATAAAAAGACCCTCTGTGATGACCCTCCCATACAGGAAGTAGAAATCAGTCACCTAATAAAAGAACAGGTTTGACCCCCAGGGAACATATACCCCCCCAAAAAAAAAGAATACTTTGCATGCGATAAAAAAATGCATACACGTCTGGGTCTTCTGGCAGACCTGTTTGCGATTTCTCTCTGCATCTTAAAACTAAAGTGAACATCTCTGAATTTTATTTTACGTTTTCGCGACCACGCGCACAGGAGCGTGACGTGGGCGCGTAACCTCAATAGAGACGATAGTCCAAAATCTCTACCGGTTGACAAATTTCTACCGGTTAATCGTGTCTACTGGTTTATCACCCACCCCTAGTAGTAGTAATGTCAACTTTTATTGTAATATTACACATCCTTCATAATTAGGTTATTATAAATCAAAACTTTTTTTTACAAAAAATATATTAGTTTTTCTTTTGTTCAAATGTTGGGTTGTTTAAACCCATGTTTGGGTCAAATATGGACACACCCAACTGTTGGGCTATGATTAAACCAATGCTGGGTTTTTTCAACCTATGGTTGGGTAACAACACCACCCAACGTTGGGTTTGTACATATTTGGCCCAAATGGGTTTAAACAACCCACATTTTTTGTAAAATAATAAAATATATTGGGACGAGCCTTAGTACAGTAACAGCAGCTACAGTATGTCATATTAAAACTGTCTCTATGAAACTCACATTATAATCTAGTGACAAAGTGCAACACTTGCTTGCTGAGGAAACATCTCACTGTATCTGAAGGCTGCGTGTGTAAATCTAATCTCATTGGCCGAGGCCTGAGTCTGAGCACTTTATGGCTCCATATGCCATTTCACTTCCCATTTATTCAGTTGGAGCTGCAGTATTCTCCAGAGGAAGTCACAACCCTGCAGGCCCAACGTGTCTACCTTTCATCAGATTTATACCGTAACTGTGCCCAAACACACACACAACTTCCAAGGACAAGTAGTGCATCATAAAGAGAGAGAGAGAGAGTTACTGAACAAGCTTACAAAGGTAAATCAATAGGGGAGAGGACAGGAGAAGGTTGAGTCTGACCGAAACTGTAGTTTGGGAGTGAATCAAGTTGCCCTGATTTTAAAGCTTCCTTTAAAATTAAAGGTTCGAAAGAAATGAAATAATGAAATGAAAGAAATCCTTTACAGAAATGGAATTATCTCAGCTTTTCGCTCAAAATTTGGGGTTTGAAAGAAACGACCCATATTTGAGAGGTGATAAAAAGAGAATGAATGAAGGGAGGATGAAAGTTTTTTTTTGTTTGAAAGCAGAGGGTCTGTTCTTTCATTTAATTTGTATGTTTATATATTTAAAGAAGATCATTTTCTGGGAGGCATTAAACTTTTGTGAAAATCATGAAAAATTCTGCAGTTAAAGGTCACCTAACATAAGAAATTCACTTTTACAGTAGATGTATGTTTGAACATAATTGTGTGTCCGTTACACCGGCATGTACACAACCACCCTGTAATAATAAAAATCTGCTTCTTTTTTATTTGTAATGTACTGAAAAACCTCATGAAGCATGCTGATGTCACTTTGTGCAGGCCCCACCCACAACCATCCAAAGGCCGATTAGCTCATAATTTTAAATATTTTTCACATATTTTATTACTGTACGTTCATTATGAAGAATGAAATAAGGTGATTGTTTTATTAAAAACGATGTATGATTTGGTATAGATAACAGTACACAGGGAGGGAAGCAGTAGCTCATTTGCATTTAAAGAGACAAACACAAAAACAGCACTTTTTCCTGCACACGCAAAAATGGGCGCTTTCAACATGTTATTTGGACCTTTAACTTCACTGGTACATTCTGGAGACACCTGAGACTGATATTACATTTTAAAAAATTGCCATATTAGGTGACCTTTAAAATAACCATTTTGTCTTTGCCTATTTTTTAATATTCAAAACATTACATGTTCTTTATTTTTAAGATTATATCCCGGCTTAATATGCAGAAACAGTTACTGTACAAGAAGATCATATGATGGTTGATTTCCCCAAAAAGTGTTGATGCCATGGCTCTGTTTTGCTTTCGGCATGCTGTTTTTTCACGAGGCCTGACATAACAACACTGGCTCAGTGGTGTAATGTTGGAGCTACGGTAGCTCCTGTTAAACAATGGAGTGTTATGGAAACCAGTTTGAGAACTTCAAAAATCTAAGACTCTTACTGGAAATTAATGACTTCCAGTTGTTTTGTTGCTGCAAATCACCATCAGCAGGTAAATACCTTAAGAAGGAATAAACACTTAGGGCTCTATCTTACACCCAGCGCAATGCAGCGAAATGCGCGACGCAAATGTCTTTTGCTAGTTTCCACCCTGCGCAATTATCATTTTCACGTTTAGCGCCGCGTTGTTTAAATAGCAAATGCATTTGCGCCCCCTTTTGCGCCCATGGGCGTTCTGGTCTAAAAACGAGGTGTGTTCAGGCGCATTGTTGGCGCGTTGCTATTTTGAGGAAACTAAAATAGACTAGGCCATTGACCAACAAAAACCTGGTCTAAAGTCTAAAGTCAATGGCGCAATATGTTTTTTGTTATTTAAAGAATGCATTAATAAATTTGCGCCTATAAACCGGACGACAACGCGGGTTTGCTGATCACACACATGAATGCGCAGCAGCACAAAAACGCTTTTCAAATATAAAAAGATTAAAGGATTGCATGTAAAACATTATTATTGAGTCTTTTGGACATAAATGAGGACTAATTATGAGACTTTAGAAGGCGCAAAGAGCTGCTTCACCTGTAGACTGATAAGTAAATAAATGCTTTGCTTTAAACAAATGCATCTATTTTTAAATGTTTTTTTTAAATGCTACCCCACGGATTTATTGTATATGATGACTCTGTACCTGTGGATATGGTGAGATGAGAAAATTTTTTAAGTAATGCTTAAAAAACTGACGCTGTCCAAGTGCTGAAACGCGGGGAGAGCCGTTTGTAAATTCTTTATCTCCTGTTTGTTTCAAATAAAGTATTTTTAGAGTACAAACCTTTTCCTACATACATGTAAATTATTTTTTGATGATATTGGATAGCCATACATTTAAAGCAATTAAAAGCCTGCTTTTTTACTTCCATGACTAAAAGAAAATGGGTTTTAAAGGTTTTAATAAAAAAAAAAACAATTTCAATACAAGTGAAAAACAACACATTTTTTAACATACATCTTAAACTGGGGATCTTCTTCCTCCGCTTAGTTTTTCAGTTTACAAAGTCCGTCATCTAAATAGGGATTGGACATAGCCAGCGCAACTGGCTTTTAAAGGGGATGAGAGCTGAGGCTCCACGTTACGCCCAAAATACTCCCATTACTCATTAAAAAATAGGACCAACCCTTTTCGACCATGCGCTCGGCGCACAAACCATTTTTCCCGTCGTTAAATTAGCAAAAGTGGATTCGGACACGCCCATGTAGACGTTGCACTGTGCGCTTTAGACAATGCGCTTAGATCGTTAATATAGGGCCCTTAGTGTCTGATGAGGTCAAACTTTCCTCCTAAAAAAATGTAGTTTAAACAACGGATGAAGCACAGAATAATGACAGATACAGTAAGTCCTAAAGTCAAGATAGATATCGACACCCAGACAGACAGATGGATGGATAGATACTTTCATTGCCACTTAAACACTTCTCATTGAGCCTATCTAAAATACATCCATAAGAGCTTATTGCACTTACAAAGCTTTCCATCTTTTCTCTCTCTCACACACACACACACACACACAAAGTAAAACACTCAACTATCTCCACATACCCTGACATATTGATGGATGGCCGGGATGCAGAACCTCTCCCAGTAAGACCATTAGTGGAGTGAAGTGATGTCCAAAGCACCAGTGCGTGACTGGGCCAGGCAGCAGAGTGCCTTTATAAATGAGTCTCTACTGAGAGTACTGACTGGACACCACAGAGGAACTGGAGAGGAATACTTGGCTTAGCTCTACAGAGCTGCTAAGAAATGCCAAACACACAGTAAAGAGCTCGATGCAGTAAAATCCTGATTTAAAAATGTTAAATGTATCATTACATATAAGTTCGCAGTTTTTTTGATTTACCAAAGTGTCAAAATTGTTTCATTTCTATCAATTCTATAAATGTCATCATTATAATGCTATAATCTATACACTGATACACTGTTAAAATATATATGTACCCTTTAAAAAGGTCCTAATATTTACCATTAGGTACAGATATGTATACATTTGGTACCAATATGTACCTTTGAAATACTAATTCGAGGTATTAATATGAAGTATACAAGTGGAAAGCAGTACATTTTGAAAGTGTATACAGTCCCAATCCAAGTTGGTACATATAGTGTAATGTTTTATAGCTGGTCTTTGTAAGGGTGCAGGATATAATTTTTTGGAAACTACTAAAATTATTCATTCCAAAGATTTCCGAAACACTTTAAAAAGTAGTCCCATCTCAACACTCACAATTTTGTCTGAGAACAAAAGAGCCTGAGCTCACAGGAATTTGTATGTATTTTTTAAGATGGCTAAACTGTATACATTCGTACAAAGCAAATCGTTCAAAACCGAACATTTATAAAAAATAACATTTATGATATGATACCCCACACCTGATCCCAATGCCAAAGGGGTGAAAGCAAAAAGTACAAAAAGTGCAAATGTGACCCTGGACCACAAAACCAGTGGCACAGATATATTTGTAGCAAAAGCCAAAAATCCATTGTATGGGTCCAAATTATATTTTTTATGCCAAAAATCATTAGGATATTAAGTAAAGATTATGATCCATAAGGATATTTTGTACAATTCCTACCGTAAATATATATAAACTTTATTTTTGTGGGTGGATGCAGTTGCTAAGGACTTCATTTGGACAACTTTAAAGGAGTTTTTTTCATAATATTTAGGTATTTTTGCATTCTCCGATTCCAGATATTCAAATAGTTGTATCTCGGACCAATATCGTCGTATCTTACCAAACAATACATCAATGGTAAGCTTATTTATTCAGCTTTCAGATGGTGTGGATGACTGTAAGGGTAAGAAATGTGATCATTAGTGCTGTGACGGATCGCAGTTGATCCGTACGGATCACGACCCACAGTTTCACTCGCATGCAATTGGCGCATTAATACGCATATTCAAATAGGGAAAGTTTCTTATTTGCGCATGTTCCAAAGGCTTGCACATTTTAACATTCAAGTGATTTTAAACAATTTAACCGCAAAGGCGCTAAAGTGAGCAGTTTTCTGTACGTAGACGTACATGGGGTTGAATGTGTCCGGTCCAGCCCTCCGAAGGTCAGAACTCTTGATGTGTAGACTATATAGAGAGAGTTGTGCTATTGTGTCTCATACTGTAGTTGATTAAAATACATTTGTCGAATAGAGCAATGAAAAACAACTTAACGTTTTTATGTGGGGCGACTGTTTATGCTGCGCCGTTTGGAATTCGCCCTCTGTCTGTGTGTGCACGCATTTAAGTGCACTCAAAAGTGCAAACACGGAGAGATGCGTTTCAAAAAGCAAGTGAACATAAAATCTTTCTGTTCTTGACAGGGCACATACAAACAAAATGATCTCCACAGTATTCTTTTTCTAATAAATTTTTTTTATGTCTGAAGTGTATGTATAGATTAGTTAGAAACCAGTCTGTGCTTATTTGGTCTTAAAGAGACAGTAACCTCAATTAACCTACTTAAGTCTGTGTCATTAATGTTAATCAAACAACCCAAGACAAAGAGAAAATCACTTCTGTGGCTCTAAAAAATAATTATAATTTTAATTCATACAATAAAGATTTGATTTCTGTACTTAATGCTAATTTTAGATCTTACTTAATGTGCAACTTTGTGCAACTCAAAAACCGTAATGTGATCCGAACACTCCTAGTGATCGTACAATGTCATACGAATTAGTCACCTTGTAAAATTCGTACAAATTTCCATGAGAAAGTGTTGGAATTGACATTCTGGGCTATTCAAACAAACAGAGCATTCTTTTAAAAGCACCACAGACCCACAATGTTTATACTATTGTGGGACGTCAGTCTACGAATGGCTTATGGTTGTCATTTGCGAAATAAACTGGAAAAAATCATTTCAACATAAATACTCGCATCACCTTCAGTTTTCATTTGTGGATAAATCTTTGACGTGCCACGAGACGTGCAATGACAGTGTGGAATTTTAATATGAAAAACACAGTTCGACAGTACAATGTGTTCTTTCCAAGTTAACTACAACACTCGGAATATATTTAGTTTTATTTCCACCACATAAATATGACAACAACATCCATTTTACAGATGCTGCAAATGTACTTTTTTTTGCTTTGTCCAAAGATGTAACATCACACCAACAATGGACCGTTGATCATAATTCTGACCTCTGTGAGGTCATCACATTTAGACAGCACTCCAAATAATTGAATTTGCGATTTCTCTGATGTTATGCTTTTGGACTTTGTGTATGGAGATGTGGGGTTTCCCTGCAGGGGTTGGAAGTGACGCGGCCTTTGGAAAGCTCCGCTGAGGTGTTTTGACAAATGGACTGTCTGATGGGCGATGTGTTCAGGGAGCAGGACCCCGAGCTCACGCCTCGTTTACCTTCCATTGCGCTCACTCGCTCATCCTGCTACTTACACACATGCATGCATTCTCTAGCAGTGACCCAGTTGTTGCCAAGATGTGAAAGTCAGGGAAGTCAGTGTGTACCGCGCTATATCAAAACTGTGACTTTGTTGCCCTAATGTAGTTTGTTTTTGGCAGCAGTGCAAAAACACATGACTTAAGGCTCTTGCAGTGCATTAGGCATAACTGACTTACGCAAACAGATAATTAGAAGGTTTTTTATTAAATTAAAAATTAGTGTTAGTTCAACGTCTTTAATTTTTCTGGATAAGAGGTGCACTGCAAAAAATTATTTTCAAGAAAAAAAATTATTTTGTGTTGTTTTTAGTATAATATCTAAACATTTGTAAATTAAGATGCTTTTTCTTGATGAGCAAAACAACCCAAGAAAATAAGTCTAGTTTTTAGACCAAAAATATCAAGCATAAAACAAGCAAAAAATCTGCCAGTGGGGTAAGCCAAAAAATCTTGAAAGTTTTTCTTAAACACTAAATTCAAGAAAAAATCAAGAAAAATGTGCTTACCTCATTGGCAGATTTTTTTTTTATTTGATATTTTTGGTCTAAAAACTAGACGTATTTTCTTGGGTCGTTTTGCTCATCAAGAAAAAGCATCTTAATTTAAGAATTTTTAGATATTTTTACTGAGAACAAGACAAAAATATTAAGAATTTCTTTTTCTTGAAAATCATTTTTTGCAGTGGTTTCAAGTTCGCTGATGTTTAGTATAACAGCGGGATGCTTTACAGTTTTTTTAAATGTCATTTACAATTATGTAGGTTGCAGATATTTGATCAATTCATGCATTCCTTGGGATTCAAAATTTTGTCAACAATTTTGTTTGTGAAGCCAATATAATCTTCTCGTTTATAAAACTAAAAACAAGAGAATTGCAATTTCAAGAATTTCTTTTCATTAACTCTTTCCCCGCCATTGACGGGTTATCTTGTCAAACCGCAATACCGCTATTATCCACCAGGTCCACAACTTATACAACCCGGAAGTATCGGCCTAGGGCAAACAGCTGTATGTCCGTCTAAGTTTTGAGGATCGCTCTGCATCTGATCTCTATCAAAAGTCCTTTACAAAAATTTTATTATCTCAGCTTTTTTGCTCAAAATTTTGTGTTTCTGAAGAAACCTACCCATATTTGAGAGGTGTTTAAAGAGAACTAATGAAGGTAGAATAAAACGTTTTTTATTTTTTTGAAAGCAAAGGGTCTGTTCTTTCTTGTTCATTTAATATATTGTATCTTTATATATTTAAAGAAGTGCATTTTCTGGGAGGCATTAAACTTTTGTGAAAATCATGAAAAATGCTGGTGGGGAAAGAGTTAATGGAAAGACGTATCACACTTGTATTCATACCCTAAAAACAACTATGTTGTGTTTACCTGCACAAGCTTGAAGGGTTGGCCTACATTTAAACTCTCACCACCCACAAAATGTATACCTTTATCTCATTTCAATCCAATCAAGGCTTCGTTTCGACAGGGATCCTTACGGCGCCCGCAAACGCTGACAAGCGCAACAGTCGTGTCGACAGATCCGTAGGTGTGTAAACAACCTCAGCGCGCATGTGTGTTTGGGATTGTGACAAATTCCCAAACATGTCTCCGGCGACTTCCCGCCGCTTTGGTGTCAGGCAGACACGTCAGACGCAGACGCGGGGCCCCGTGGGACGGACGCCGAACAAGATGTCGCCTGTCAAGCGAGGAACATTTGAAAATAAATAACATCAGTGATGATTTAGGTTTACTTGTCACCGACGAGCTGGTGTTTTTGAGGAGCGACGCTGCCGAGGATCCTCTGGGAAAAGCAATCGCTCTTTTTCAGACCGGCATCTCCAAACAGATGCGTCTGATTTCCATTGCAGATCTCTCTGCATAAATCCACACGAGGATTTCAATATTGGTCTTAACAAGCAGATGACAGCAAGCAAGGGGGTGATCATTCATAATTGGAGATTGGAGGCACAAAAAAAAGATGTGGATGGATTAAGTGGCTGTGAATATAACACGAATAGTAAATCTAGTTAAGAGCTTAGTTGAGGCACAATAGCCTGTTTTTTCACCAGGTCTGTTGATGGACCTCATGAATATTAATAAGCAATTCCCCAGGAAACAAAAGGTTGGGGATTTTGTATGCAAGCTTATTGAAAGCTAATTGTTCTTGGTTTACCAACAGTTAGAGCTTAAATTGTGGCACGGTAAAGAGGTTTTAGATAATGACTACTACAGTGGATTACCAATTAGAAAGCAGCTGGGGCTAAAAAAAAGATTGAACTAATTAATCAAGTGCCAAGCCTGCCGGGTAATATTTTCATAGCTGGGATGTTTATCATGTTTACGCAATTCTTTTTCCAATTCAAATTCCAGGTTTAAGAGCCAGGAAGCAATAATACAAAGAGAAATATGCAATATGTAATTATATTTTAGATGCATACTATTCTAGGTATTCTTTCACAGGGAGTGTACAGTTAAAAACAACATGAATCGAAATAGGCAGTTTTATTTGTTCTCCTTAAGGCAGTGTTTCTGAACCAGGGGGTCGGGGCCCACAGGGGGGCCTCAGCAGACTTCCAAGGGGGCCTCAAGATGACTTAAAATTATAAAAAATTGGACAGAACAAGCATTAAAATTATGTTTCTTATTTTTTTTGTCATTTTAGTAGCGAATATACATCTCATTCCAAGTTCTATTTAATTTTATGTGGAAAACATTTAGTGAGTGGGGGGCCATCAAATATTGTTGTGGGCAACTAGGGGGCCTTGAAGTGAAAAAGGTTGGGAACCACTGCTTTAAATAGTAAATGGACTGCATTTATATAGCGCTTTCATAGACCAATGATGGCCATCCAAAGCGCATTACATATTGCCTCACATTCACCCATTCACTCACACATTCATACACCGACGGCGGTGTCAGCCATGCAAGGCGCCATCCAGTTCGTCGTGAGCAGCTGGGATTAGGTGTCTTTCTCAAGGACACCTCGACACTTGGTCAGATGGAACCGGGGATTAAACCACCAACCATCCGTTTTGTAGACAACCTACATGAACCACTGAACCACTGCCGCCCCAGTGGATTTAAGGAAATAGTTCACCCAAAAATGTAAATACTGTCACTATACTTACCTTCAAGTTGGTACAAACCTGTAAAAAGGTCTTTGTTCTGCTGAACACAAAGGCAGATATTTGAAAATCCAGCAGGAAACAGGTGCACCATTGAGTTCCATAGTAGGAAAGAAAAATGCACTGCCAAAATTACTTTCTTACTTAGTATTTTTGTCTTGTTTTCAGTAGAAATATAAAAAAAAATCCTTAAATCAATATGCATTTTCTTGATAAGCAAATTACCTATAAGTCTAGTTTTTAGACCAAAAATATTACATTTAAGTGAATTAAGAAAAAATATCCCATTGGCAGGTTTATTTGCTTGTTTTAAAGGAGACATATCATGAAAATCTGACTTTACCATGTTTAAGTGCTATAATTGGATCCCCAGTGCTTCTATCAATCTAGAAAATGTGAGAAAGATCAACCCAGTAACTTAGTTTTGGTAAAACATTCTCTGCAAGCATGTAAAAAATAGGTCATTGAATTCTGGCTCCCCTTGTGATGTCAGAAGGGGAAAATAACTTCCCCTTAATTTGCATTATCCAACCATGGCACTGTAATTTAGTGCAGAGATCAACTTATTTGCATTTTAAAGGACACACCCAAAAATGGCACATTTTTGCTCACACCTACAAAGTGGCAATTTTAACATGTTATAAAAAATGATCTATATGGTATTTTGAGCTTAAACTTCACATACATACTCTGAGGACACCAAAGATTTATTTGGCATCTTTAAAAAGTCTTGTGAATTGTCCCCTTTAAGCACAAATTTACTTACATTTTATATTTTTTGTCTAAAGACTAAATTTTTTTCTTAGGTCATTTTGCTCATCAAGAAAAATGCATCTTAATTTAAGAATTTACAAATATTAAGGGTTCCCACACCTTAGTTAACTTCAAATTCAAGGACCTTTCAAGGACTTTCGAGGTCCAATACCATCAAATTCAAGGACTAAATGTGGAGACACATGTCAAGTGAAGATGAAGCAAGGTTACATCGTGTTACCTTTTAAGATACATTGTTACAGTTCCCTTTCGAGGGAACTCGTACTGCGTCACTGCTGTGACACTTTGGGGACGCCTCCAGGGGTAAGTGCATCTGAATGCATATATCAAATTCAACCAATGGTGAGGCTTAAAGATAATGACGCGGTGACGCGGAAACCAGGAAGTATATCGCTATCTGAAATATTGCCAAAGACGGCCTTACAGGGATGCAGGAAATATGGCAAGGGAGACGCAGCGTCTCGTTCCCTTCTCAGGGAACAACAGTAACATACGTAACCAAAGACGTTTTCATGTGTCAAACACAACTATGCAAAAAAACATTTTGGTATGAATTAACATTCGCATACAGAAGATATAAGCATTTAAGCGAACAGTTTAGCACGTGTGCTTAAATAGTCTAGAATTTTTATGATATTATCCTACACTACACAGGGAATCATATGGATTTTTTCCAGAAAACTTTCAGCACTTTCAATGACCTGGGGCCAAACTTCCCAGGGCCTTGAATTTTTTCCCCCCAGATTCACAAACTTTCAAAGATTTCAAGGACCCGTTGGAACCCTGTTTATACTAAAAACAAGACAAAAATACTAAGTAAGGAAGACATTTTTTGCAGTGTCCTATGGAAGTCAATGGTGTTCCAAAACAGTTTGGTTACAAACAAAACAAATAAATGTATACAGCTTCATAACAAAATGAGGATATGACAGGATTTTCATTTTTGGGTGAACTATCCATTTATAAACGCCCCCGGTGTTACTGTGCACAATCCTCTGAAATTACTTCTGCTGTATTCAAGTATGTGTGGCAGGAGAAAATGAATATTGACAAATAACACAATAGACTCAAATTTATTACCTACATTTTATCAGATTTACAAAATTCAATCGTTTATACTTCCTCATGTCATTCATGAATTCTCTGGACCACCAAAGGAGATGTTTAGCTTTTAGAGATGAAAGCAAAATTAAGACTAGCAAGCTACACAGATGACTAAAAACATCATAAATCAAAGCATTAAAATCCAGATCTTGTAAAGACAAGTGACGCCTGTTTTTTGTTTGAAAAATCTTGCACTGAAAACTTTTCTTGACAGCTGTGATCACCATTGACATTCACTGTAAGGTCTTCTTAAAATAACTCTTTTGTGTTTCACATAAGAAAATCATTCAGGTTTGGAAGAACACTAGGATCATTTTTTTGAATGAAATAAATACGTTTAGTATTTTGTTTCACTGTATCTTCAACCCACAGACAGATTGTTTTCCTTAAAGACCGTTTATAATTATTATACAACTTCATACCCGTGTATGTCTGGCTACGGCTGCAGTATTTCAGAAACACAAGAAATGCTTGTAACAGAAGAACCTTAAGGAGAACCAGCTGCTGAGAGCAGTCGATCAAACTGTAGGTTAGGCGTTTTAAAAATACACACGAGTGATTCACATGAATCTGCCTCTGCTCTGTCCAGAGATTGCATATCACACAGCGCTTGGCAAAGCCGACCAACTACAAGTTTGCAGCCGAGACACGACTTCCTCTGGGAAACTCCATAGAGTAAGTCATCCGTACAATGACTGCTCCGTAAAAGTAGAAACATACCTTACAGGGAATAATGGGGTGGCCGAAGGACCGCTGGAGTGTTTTAGATCTGTGGTCAAGTTGGAGGCGTGCTAAAATGATTACTTCACTGTGTTTACTGTCTCTGGAGAGGATGGAGGTCTTATTAATGGTCTTATGAAGGAACTGGAGAGAGAAAAGAGGTGGAAGCTAAAGGCTAATCTCTTTTTTATTAACGGTTAACTCTTTAAAACAACATGGGTAGAGGTCTGACAATGTTTGTTTAACTTACACTAGAACACTATCAGCGCATAAATCTAAGCACACAAGGATATAACCTTTGTTTGTTCGCTTGTCTCTATGTAAACTCAACATGACATTGTGTAAACAAAGATATATTTAACCCATGATCTAATGTCACGTATTGCTGCAAATACGATTTGAATAACTTCATAATGAAAGCATTTAATCATTTTGTACTTCTAAACTTTATACTACTACAAAAACATAGTAATACTATAATATTTTTGTTGGTAGAGGACGTATGCAAATAAAGTAATACCATGTATCGTGTAAAGCTCTACACTTAGTCGCTATAAAATGTTTCACCCACCAATTAGTCTTTAATACAGCTTCAATAAATCTACAGTCTTCAACAGTCTGTACTGTACTTTCTAAATTTAAGGCAAACAGAAAGCTGTTCCGATTAGGGATGCACCGATATATCTGCCTATAATTAGTATCGGCAGATAAAAGCAATTTTTTCAACTATTGGACATCGGCCGGTTAGGGTAAAAACATCAGACAACAGAATTGCACCTTGTATGCTTTTTATGATTTCGCCAAATTTAAGCCAAACCGAAAGTTGTTCAGATTAGGTATGCATCGATAAACCTGCCTATAATCGGTACACTGTGAAACATTTGCTGTAGCTATGCAGCTGTTTGCCAGTAACTTACTGTACATTTATGTTTTTTACTGGCAACTGTTTGGTCAAAGTTAAACAGTCCTTCCAGAAAAAATCCGTTTTTGGTGATTGTTGCGGGCAAAAATCCTTAGTCTTGCGGCATGTTTTTTTTTTTTTAAAAATGAGATGGAATATGCAGGATATTTATGCAATTTTATGCAATGAAATTGTGGAAACTCTGGGAACTTCAAAAACTGTGCTTGAATGATAAAGAGAAAAAAGTAATTCCCCAAAACCCTGTTCTCACTAGCCAGTCCCTCCAGAAAAACACGATTATGTGATTGCATGATTCAACGCATAATCAGCCAAAGTCCGCATATTTATGCAGGGGCAGCATTTTTTTCAAATACGCCGCACTTTCGCAGCATAAATTGCAAATTTCCGAGCGCGAAAAAAAATATGCAGTGCTTGCATGATTTCATAATCTCTGCATTTTTGTAGCAAAAATCACATATCTCTTAGCAGAAAATTTTAAAATGTTGCATTTACTTCACACAAGCGCAGCCATGTCCCCCGTCGCCTTGGGAACGTAATGAAGTGACGTGATTATGTGACGTGAACATCATTCAAAAGCTGCAAACAGTTTCCGCAGTTTTTGCAAGTTCCCGCAATTTTCACAAGTTCCCGTAAATATCCCGTAAATATTCTGCATATTCCATCGCATTTTTTAAGAAAACGTGCAAGATCAAGGATTTTTGCACACAACAATCACAAAGTTCATATAACTTTGAACAAACTCTTGTCAGTAAATAACCTACATTCAAATCTACAGTAAGTTACTGGCAAACAGATGTCATTTCTACAGAAATTTTTAACAGTGTATCTGCAGATAAAGGCATTTTTCCAACTATTGGACATCGGCTAATTGCAGTTTGTATGCTTTTTATGATTTCGCTACTTAAAAAGGTAAAAAAAATCAGAACCATTGGTATCGGCAGATGTCATCCTAAATAATTGAACATAGGTTATGGCACATAATTTGTATCAGCGCATCCCTAGTTGATATCAAAGTGCAACCTTGTTAAATGTCCCTTAAAGAAGGAGCCAGATCAAAACCAGGTCAGATCATTTTCAATTCGTCTCATTCGTCGCAGGGTTTGAGCTGGATTCATTATGATGACTTTTAGCTCCGGGTTAATGATGCTCATTGACTGCTACCATTGTGACAGCTTACAATAGCCTTAATAAAATAATCATCCCCTTTCACATAATTAAATGACTATAATTTCACCTACCCGCTGACCCTGACAGCCCCCTAACCTCTCGTTCAGGGACTCTGGGAAATGGCAGGATCATTCACACCCTCTTTTGTATTCCTCCACACATGAATGAAACAGTCTGAGGATGGGCAGTGAGGCCGTGCGACTGTTGTAATAAAACGTGTTCTCCTATACCAGGGGTTTTCGCTGTAGGACCAATTGGGGGTTGGACAGTGCAGTGAGATAAGGAGGGTCACGTAAAGTCACTTTGCTGTTGTGATGAATGATACAAACAGTTTAGTCCAATTAATGATCAGCAACTACAATACAATGGTATTGATCGACAACCATGAAAGTAAGGAAATGTACACATATTATTATACACATGCAAATGTAATTTTTTAAAAAAATTCCATCTAAATATATTTCGTTGGGTCTCGAGATAGATTATAGCTGTCTAGGTCCAGGAATGAAAAAAAAGTGTGAACCCTTGTTTTATACCATTTAGGGGCGGTTTACATTTCGCATCTTTTCCGCGAACAAAAACGTTATTTTGAATGTAGACACGCAGCAAGCGCGCTCAAATCGAGAGTGCATGGGTGCGACACGCTATTTTTTTTTCCACGCCGCCCCCACAGCCAGTTGAAAATATTTTACATTTTCAGAATGCCACATCGGAAAGCCCGTTGGAAAGCAAAAGGAAAGCGACTTGGTGACGTTTTCGGCACAGTTTTAGATGTGAAATGTAAACCGGCCCTTATACTGCTTGAATAGAATTCCTGTAGCTTAACTAGTAGCGCATTGTGCTAGCAACGCAAAGGTTGTGGAATCGATTAGGTTTTTAATTGTGAGAGTATTTCATTTCATTCAACTGGAGTACGCACAAACAGCCATTATCACATGGTTAATAAAATATAAACCAAATTTTCATTAAATTTTCAGAATGCCCACTGTAAAAAAAGTTGGTTTAACTTAAAAAAAGTAAGCTACTTGGTTGCCTTAAAATATTGAGTTATTTCAACTTAAAAATAATAGATTTTTACATAATGTTTTTGAGTCAACTAATATTTTTAAGTTTTTAATAATAACATATTTTTAATAGCAGGCAACCAGAAATCTTACTTTTTTAAGTTGAATCAACAAATCTTTTTTTACACTGTATGACATCATGATTAGGGCTGTCACGATTAATCGTCCAAATGTGCGTTTTCTCAATTAATGAATTTTAATGAATTACGGCGAAATCCCGGCACATTCCAAAACCAGGGGGCGCTCTCGTGCAGAAACTCCAATTGTGCCACAGAAGAAGTAGCATTACAAACGCTATTCCAGGAAATGTCTATAGGAATATTTATAACGTTGTTCTTTTCAGGTATTTTCATGATGATAAAGAATATTTTGAATGATTTTGTTCAACGAGTGTTGCTTCTTTAAATGCATTTATAAACGACTATGATTTTAGATTGATAAGAACTTTCTACTGACCAAATGCCGTAGTACACTCACAAGCTGTGCATGAAACACAAAATCAAATTCAAAATCGATTCTGAATCAATTTCAGAGGCATTTTTAATGGGACACACGATTAATCGTTGCAGCCCATGATATACCATAAAATAATTCATACCATGATATACGATTTTGGTCATACCCCCACCAGTATGACTGTCAATTCCTGATATCTCTGGTGGTTCTGTCAGCTATAAATACACAATTTTTAAATCATTCAGTTCACTGAGCGCTCCAAGCCACACTACTAAGTGTACTATGACACGCACACACACACGTACACCCTTAGCTCTACTCAGGGATTCATTGACTCTGGTTTGCTATCACACACTCATTGCTAATTTGGAGACCTGACTTATCATATTACCGGCGAGAATACAACGCCTCCCAGGTTCCACCTTCTCTTTCCCCTTTAAGGTTACACTGCAACAAAATAGCTACAGCAGTCATTATTAATGAAGGTGCGGAAGACTTCATTTCTTATTTATGAGAAGCTAACCAACTGGCAAGGCTTCTGACAGCCCTATTAATGATCTTTAGTGGGCCTTGGGCGAATTCTGCTCCTCAAATCCACTGTTTTTCCTCACCTTCCCACTCTTTTTTTCTTGTCTGTCCATCTCTGCTCAGCACCGTCACCAGCCGCCCATGGAGGGCGGAGGTAATTTGTATGGAGGATTTAGACGTAATGGAGGAGGTGGAGGGAGGGAACTCGAGGGAAGGGGCCGTTGATCAGACCCGGCACCAGTGCAGGAACGCAGACAAATAACAAACGACAGGTCTGTGATTAAATCAAAGCTGCAGCCCTAAGTGTTGAAGTATCAACCTGTCAGTTGCAATCTAGAGCCGGTTACACTGCCTTTCTCTCTTCCACAGCCTTGTACGCTCCGTCTCTACCCATAATGCACCACGGTTCTGCACGGATCTACACGTACACAGATTTATTTCTTGTCAGGTTTTAAGGATATGTAAGATAACTATAGGTTACAGTATATATCTTGAAGTCAAACTTCTTATTCTGATTTTTATTGACCTTAGTGGGGCTTGATAATGCAAAAATTAATATTATTGTACCTTTCCTCAGTTAAAAAAAACAAACAATGTTGTATTATTTATAATTTATTGGTTGTTCTGTGTCACGTGATGAAACCTGCATATCGTCGCTGCCCGATGAAACTCACGTATGTCCAAAACGGTTATTTTTCAGGAAGTGAAAAAAACATTGTATTTCAAAAGCAGTTGAATGTAGCGTTGTCATACTTGGTACGGCATCTTTACATGTAACCATATTCTTGCCAGTGTAATGATGTAATCCACATTTGACTACGTGCATATTGTACAGTAACGGTGGTCGATACTCGTTCTTCCAATCATTAATTAGAATGGCCAAGTCGCGTTTCATATTGACAGATGAATACGCTCAGTTTATTAAATAGCCTACCTCTTGGTTTATTAAATACGTTTAGTTTATTTAATATTAATTATACATTTATCAACTGTCTCTTGCAAACTATGAAGGGACAATGAATCAATACACTGACATGGTAATGCTAGACAGATAATTTGTTTGCACAGTCCTACCGTAATGTTGTCACTCCTAACGTCTGGCGTCAGGGGGGAAACGTTTAGCTCGATGAAGGAAAGTCAGTAACGTTAGGTACGTTTACATGCAACCAAATAATCAGTTTGTAATCATATTGATGGCTCGATTGTATTGAAAAGCCTTCATGTAAACACCTTAATCAATACGATTGAGGACGATCGGATGCAAATTTGGATCGTATTGAAGGGGGTGGTGTACTCCGATCTGTGATGCAGGGGAAAAGTACGCATGTAAACGCGTGAATCGTCTCACCAGGTTGTGTTTATTCGGCTATCCAGTCCTGAGCTTCGATGAAACTTCACGAGACCGGCGAAATGCTTCCACAGGGCGGGAGATATGCGGCGTGATTGACAGCTTTGACACCAAAATGGATATACGTAAAAATCAGATGACATGATTTCACAACTTTTCATTGGTCATTTAGGTATGTGAAGCATACTGTATACGGAAATGAACCCGGGCATTCAATCCGTTGAAAAATCTCAAAATCGGCAAAATGGACATACGTGGTTTTCATCGGACAGCGACGATATGATAAATAGACACCAATGAGATTCAACACTATCAATGTCCCACCATATTTGAATTTACCACGCTAATCACTATGTTGCTATGGAAACACAATTTATTGACCACTAAATAAGATAAAAATATTAATCGTTTTAACTGACAAATTGTTATTTTCAAATATTTTTATTTTCATGTAACATAAAATGATTTACTTGTGTTCAACTGACAAAGGGTAATCATACGTGTGGGATGACATGAACGTAACTAAATATTGAGATAATTTTCGTATTTTCGTAAGCTCATCAATCTTGTTACACCTGGACAGTCAAGGGGTCTTAAACATCCAACACTCTCATGATGCGTTCACACTAGGGATGCTCATATCAGTTAATTTTCCCGACCGACAACCGTAGCTTTTAAACCGATCATTAACCGTTGACTTATAAGATTTTAATATGAAATTGTCATTGAGTAAAAATACAGTTGACGGTTGTCTGTGAACTAGTAAAAACAAAACATTTAATTTGAACGTGCAAACAGCAGCGACAGATCAACAACAGAACTAGGATTCATACATTATCAGATATTCACGCAACATTACCTTATTAAAAAGCATGCGATCAGTCCAGAGGATTAATATCCCAAAATGGCAGATTGTCTCCGTTTCATCTACCACAGCGGTCATTTCTAAAGCAGGACGCTTTTAAGAAAGTTTTGCTTTTGCGTCGTCTTTCTCCGTTTGTGCAAAAAGAGAGATGTTTATGGTTGGGGTCAGAGGCCATCAGCGAACGTCTGTACGGATGTGCGCGAGACGGACCGCGTCATCTTGCGCGGACACGCGCGCGTCTCCGTTCAGCTTCCAAACACGCATACAAATGATTTCTCATACAAATGATTACTTTACCAGACTGTCAGGGCAGCAATAATTTGTGTCATTTAAAGGACATTCAACAATTTAAAGATAGAAAAAGTGGCGAAATGTCTGTCGGCTCATGAGGACACGCACCATGCATTAACAAATATTTTTTTTTCTTTTAACTGATAATGTTAATCGGTCATAAATTCTTACTTTCGGTTAACGGTTAAACGGTCAGTGTGAGCATCCCTAGTTCACACCAGACGTGAATGAATCATTATGCGCAAGTGATTTACATGCAAAGATGCGATAGACATCCTGCGGCGCAATTCGCACAAATGAGGTGAAATTCGCACGTCAAACGCCCGAAACCCTTAAATCAAATTTGAGCGTTTTGGGCGTTTGAAGCGCAAATCACGCGAGTTGAAAAATCAAAACTTTGGCGGATATTAACTCAAAATGTTCAAGCGTCCAACTACACGTGAGTAGCGTGATAAATTCGCTTCATTTGTGTCTGGTGTGAACACACAGTCAGAAATAAAGCTACAAAAGTTGTCACTGGGACAGTACTTTAAAAAGGTCTTAATATGTACCATTTAGGTACAGATATGTACCTGTGAGGTACCAATATGTATCTTTGAAATACCAATACAGGGTTTCCCGCAGCACTTTGCAGTTCGGGCGGCCCGCCTAAGCTGGGAAACCCTACCGCCTTAACTAGGTATTCCAAAAGCGAGCAGGCACGCAGCTAGGTTTCACGTGCCTGTTGATTCGATATAATTGTTGAGCGCTCTTGCTCACGTTATTTATGTGCATTATTTATATGCTTACAGTAGTTAAACTCCTTTTAAGATAATGTAATTAATAGTGGGAAATAATCAGTTTTTGCAATCTTCACGCTTTCTATCATCCTTCACCAGACATTTTATAAATCTGCTTCAGTTTGTGTTTATTAACCCTTTAGTTTCACTTCATCCCGCAGCTGTTCCCGTTAGAGGGTTCTGTTAAAACATTTAATTCATTAATAATCTAGTATGTGTTCATTTTCTGTCATAGTTTTTCAAAATTAAGTTTGCCCCAGTGACAACTTTTGTATCTTTATTTCTAAAAGTGCATAGACAATGAATTACATGAGCCATATATAAAAACCAGAATATTTGGAGGTGGTTACTCTATATATAAATTAGGGCTGTCAAAATTAACGCGTTAATAACGCGTTAACGCAAATTCATTTTAACGCCACTAATTTTATTAACGGAGATTAACGCAACGCGCAATTTCTGTTTGACCCTTGGTCCAGCCCATAGTTGAATGAACAGAGACGCAGACAAATGTGACTCTCTCTAAATGAGTAAAAGGTTTTCATAGAAATAAGAACATTAAGCAAATCGTCTACCAAATCCAATGCTCTAAATGCTCGTTGGACATCTGATATGATCTTTATTTATACGTCTGAGAGGTGTAACGTTACCGTCCTCCTAATGCTTAATCTGATACAAAAATGCGTCTCAATTCATTTTGGTTTCGCTTTTATGCATGACTTAGAAAATAGACTGCAGGACTTGCTTGATGTTAAAAGAGTCATTAAGAGAGATAAAGTTCGGTACCTGATTAATGTTAAAGAGTTATTAAGAGAGACAAGACTCAAAAGCGATCCCCTCACGCTGACTGACTATTATCTGAAGCGCGTGCACACAGACGCGCGAGTGCGCGACCCGGATATATAGACATCTACACAAAATTACAGTTTTACAAATATCTGTTTTGATAAGAATTCACGCAGGTAGGCTCTATAATCTGTTATGTTTTAAGTAAATGTTTGGTTAACTGTTGGGTAAAACTATCTGATGTGTAACATTATATTAGATCACTTAGATTTTAAGCAGTCTGTCTCAATGTCAATCAAACAAAAGGAAAAAAAGTTGAACATACATTGATGATGTTTTTGCTTTGTGTGTGCTAAATCTATTAGTTTTACCAGTGATTTTAAGGTATTGATGTGGTAATATAATGTATGGATGTGGAAATGTTTGTGGTAATTTGACTCTTTCAACTTCAAACACGTGTAGTTCTGTCATATTTTGTTACATTTCAACAAATCATGCATTGTTCTATGTTTTAATAGAGAATGTCAAAATATGAACAACTTTTTTTTTAAATTTGCTAATTCCGACTCAACTTGCCAGCACAGGTCACAAATGATGCACCAGCAAACAAAAATGGAGAAAGAAAAATCTTCTGAAAGGAAAATTCATATACAAAACAATGGCTGGTGATTCTGTTAAAATGTAAACAGGCTGTTGTTAACATACATTTCCATAAAGCATCTATATATGTATATATGATTAGAATATTAAAAACCTGAAAAGTGTTAAATTAGGGTAAATTTAGAATGGATAAAAATGTGCGATTAATTTGCGATTAATCGCAGTTAACTCATGAAATCATGCGATTAATCTAGATTAATTTTTTTAATCTATTGACAGCCCTAATATAAATATATAACAACCAGCAAAAACACTCTAGCAACCACATAGCACATTTGACAAACATAAGCACCACTCACACTTTTAAAAAGAATGTAAAGAATCTACTAAAAGCAGTCTTATAGTGTGGCTTTTAAATGTTTCTAATACAACATTTGTGTGCTTTATCCGCTGATAAATAAGCATTACTGTGATATGTCTGGTGCGACAGCTATATCCATTATGCTATGTTTTATATTACACTATATCAATTAAATTACTCAACAAAACAGCCATTAAAAATGAAATGGCAATTTTGTTCATAATTTATAGAGTGCATATGAAAGCACAAAAGCCAATGGATTCCTTTCTGAGCTCCATTTTCAAATACAAAGCACTAGCAGCACTATTTGTAATCATATTGATAAAACGTAGATGAACATCCACAGGAATTTACAAGACTGAATGAAATGAAATTGTGTTTACTGTAAAAAAAAAAAGTAGTAGAATCAAACAGATATTTCTCATATCATAAAAGGCCACATAGAAGTGAATCCTAAACAAGACGCATTTTCTTTATGTACACAGGGCTTTCAATTCCACTATAATACCTTCAAGTCCCAGATGTTTATATGTCCTCTGTGATGACCTAGTAAATGCTTAGACAACCACACAAGAGGGAGCATCTGTGTAGCTCCAGATATACATCAATATGAATGGCCATATTCAGACTAAAATAACCTCAAATAATCTGTGAAACAGCCCTGAGTAAACATACCGTGCTTGACATAGCAGACAATAAAAAGCATTATGTTAGTACATAGCAGTCAAACAGCAACGTTCAAACATCCAATGTCAATGTAATGGGATGGTAGTAAGTTATTAAGCTTTGCGTTTTTAAAAAACAGCACCTATGTTGAAGACTACAGAAGTATTATTTTCCCTATAATGGCTTTTAGTGGGTTGTAAATGGAATTGGGGAGGGTGGGGTGTACATTCTGATTCCAAACAATATTTGTGGGCCATCTGTGAAAACCCAGCGATTGTTTTCATTTTGGCATTTTTGTGATTGACTTTTCAACATAAAATTATCCTACATAATGTAAAGAACATTCTGTGACAATATACCCTTTTGTTAAAAACCTTTCTTAAATTTTTAAATTGAGTGAATTTTTTCTTAAAATTTCAGGTTTCTTAAACGCAAACAGATTTAGAGCAAAAGCAACAAAACTCCTGCTTTAGATACAATCAAGGTTCCCACACCTTAGTTAACTTCAAATTCAAGGAGCTTTCAAGGACTTTCCAGGTCCAGTACCCTCAAATTCAAGGACTAAATGTGGGGACACATTTCAAGTGAGAGCAAGGTTACATTATGTTACCTTTTAAGATACATTGTTACAGTTTCCTTTCGAGGGAACTCACGCTGCGTCACTGCGATGACACTTTGGAGACGCCTCCAGGGGTAAGTGCGTCTGAATGCATATATCAAATTCAACTAATGGTGAGGCGTAACAACAAAGACAGGGTGACGCGGGAGCCAGGAAGTATATCGCTATCTGAAATACTGCCAAAGATGGCATTACAGGGACGCAATAAGTATGGCAAAGGAGACGCAGCGTCTCGTTCCCTTCTCAGGGAACAACAGTTACATACGTAACCACAGACGTTTTCATGTGTCAAACACAACTATGCAAAAAAGCATTTTTGGTATGAATCAACATTCGCATACGTGTGCTTAAAAAGTCTAGAATTTTTATGATATTATCCTACACTACACAGGGAATAATACAGATTTTTTTCTTGCATAAAATTGATTCAAGCACTTTCAATGACCTATATATATATCTATGTATATATATTTTCAAAAACTTCCCAGGGTCTTGAATTTTTTCTCCTAGATGCACAAACTTTCAAGGATTTCAAGGACCTGTGGGAACCCTGTACAATATAGCCATATAATAATATCATAATTGGGCTGTAGCAAAAACATTGGCAAAACTAGCCAGTTACACCACTGAAATGTCATAGCACTGTAAAACAATTGTCATGAATACTGTAGTAATTATAGCCTACTGGAAGCTAGTTATTATAGTTTATAAAGTTTTAAACATCGATATTTTTCTTACAAAATCACATCGATTACCCCCAAAAGGCCTTCATTAAATTCATGGAGCCGTGTGGATTAGGAATGAGCGGGTAGCACAAAGTAATACAGGGTTATTTGTAACACGGCTACTTTACATAGTTACACTGGGCTAAACAATATGTGCTATTGATCTTTTTCTCTTACTGTCTGAAGATGATCTCCTGTAAATTTGTGAAAAGTTTTGACGTGTTTTCGCTAAGATATTGAACGAAGAGTGTTTTGGAGACATGGAAGTAAATCTTTTAGATTTTCCTTATATTATTTTAATCGCTGTCTTGTTACCTAAAACAGCATCATTTTGAAACATGTCAGCAACTCCTAATAACTGATAGCCGGGATTGAATTTTTTTTCACAGTGTTACAACTACATCTCAGGTATACAATGATAATGAAATGAAAGCGATGTAAATACTATTAACTCTTTTACCCCCTTTGACAAGTTATCTCGTCAATTAAGAGAAAACCTTTTCCTGTCAATGACGCTTTCCTGATGAGTTTTTACATTAATTGGTAATTCCGCTATTATCCAGATGGCGCTCTTACCCAGTATTTAAAAAACTGAAGCAAAAACGAATCCAACAACATTTTAAACTCTGTGTATGTTTTGATCTTTGTTCTGATTCTGATCTCTAACAAAATTCCAAAAATGCAATTATTTCAGCTTTTTGCTCAAAAGTTGGTATTTAAAAAAAACATATTTAAGAGGTTATAATGAATGAACAAATGAAGATAGGACAAAACTTTTTTTCCCCCGTTTGGTTGGTTTGTTTAAAAGCAGAGGGTCTGTTCTTTCGTTTGTTTTATTTGTATGTTTATATATTTACAGACGATTTCAGCAGTAACAACATAAACAAGCGGCTTTCGTGGTCAACACGTAACTTCCGGTGAACTCCGCTAAGAATAAACAACAACAAAGCTGTTTCAAAGTAGTTTATTTATATAACAAGCCAAATAAACAACACATAGATTACATAGAAAACCAAAACATTTGTTATTTTCGACAAAGTAGTTGTTCAAGAGTTCAGATTAGCAACTAGTCAGACCATTAAAAAACTGCTACTGGAAGTAAAGTTCCAACCAGATGCGTAATCGCGTCACCGCAGGTGCGTAAGATGAAATCGTCTATAGAAGAAAATTTTCCTCGAAAACATTTTGTGTAACTTTTGTGAAAATCACAAAAAAATCTGCCGGGGAATGAGTTAATCAATATAATAACTCTTAATACAAAATCAGACAATAACGTTTTTTTTTTTGTCTTAATTGTGCAGCCCTTTCGAAAAATGTAATCATATGCATTTACGCATAATACAGCAATTTTTAGATGAAGGATCATGAATAGATGAAAGTGGGGATATCTAAATATAAACAATATCCACCTTTAGTATATAGACAGAATTTTATTAAATAAAATAAAAAATTCTGGCAAGTGTTACATCAAAATCTCTGTTTGTTACAATGAACCCCACCTAAGTTGTAATGTTTGCACTCCTGTTACTTTCAATGTTATTGTATGAGAACGATAGATTTCAGAAACAAACTTTAAGTGTTTAAAATATTTTTAAATGATAGAGCCAAAGCTAAAAAGCATTACTTTTTGCCCCGCTCTCCAAACTTCTGTGAGGAATGGATGCACTTTTGTGGGCTCAAAAGTTGTGGACCCTCTTTTCTACCATTATAAAGATTGGACGAGCCAAGACCTTTTCTAAAATAACTCAAATTGTGTTGGTCTGAAAGATGATGTATATGAAGAGTTTCGTTGCAAAACGAGATAACCACCGTTTTTTTAATTGTTCAGAAATCTCGTTTTTTGGTTGTGCATTCCAATTATTTTCAATGCAACTGCAGTTGGTTTGTTTTGATTTAAACCTTCATAACTTAAAAAATACAGCTAAGTAGCACCATAAAACTAAATAATAACATGATAACATAATAATAAACATGTTTTGACAAAAATGTTAAAAAATGGATTTATCTCGTTTTGCAACGAAACTCTTCATATACACTATGTGTCTCGGTTGGCTTGATGGTGGGGCCATTTTCATTTTTTACTGAACTATCGCTTTAAGGATAGTCCCAGATAAAATGCACATTTGAGCTTTCATAAATAAAAAACAGCTTGCATCTTAAAATATATCTGTGGAATTGTCTTGGTTTGTTCTAAAGGTATGTTCGTAATTCAAACCCAGTCTGAGAAATCGCCCCTAATATAAACCTTATGCCACAAAAGAGTTTAAACTCAGAAAGTGTAAAAATCTGAGCTGAAATTAAAGAGAGCTGTTCTTTTGATCTATGTGGATGCATCACATAAAGACAAGTGAGTTTCTCAGCCCCTTGATTTAACCAGCTTGACCCCTATATACACCAGTTTTCCAAAAGGTTCCCCAGCACAGGTCTAGTGCTTACCAGACTCCATTAAAGCGTTTTACACAACATCACTCTAGGTTTTTACTATAAACCCTGAGGCATGATGGAGGGTAGGTCATACTTAAAAACGACAGACACTTTTCCCAGAACATCTTATATTTACAGCCAGAGGTAATAAACAGGCCGGTGGAGGAAAATAAAGAAGAGACTGTATCACTGGTCGAACCTCTCTCACTTTAACACACAGCTACTGTATATGGTCAGACAAAAGGCGCTTGGACGTGTGCAGTGGCGAGGAAGTGACCTTATGAAACAATCTGTCTGAATTGCATTTGCTCACCATAATGTTATGGGTCCCTGAACTGGAAAAAGATTTAAAAGACATTTAAACCTGATGGTGCAGTCAGAAAACTGAATGGTGATTGTAAATGCAATAACATGAGGAGTGCAGCTGTTATATCTTGTATGTCCTTTTCTACCTCATTCACAATCTAACATACGCTCTAGAAATATCATAGCACCATAATATTAAATGTAATTATTTTTGACACTAGACAAGGTAGTTTGGGATAAAAGCCTATTTTATTATTCCTGCATGGTGTTATTGTGCACAGTTCATTTTATAAAAAAGAAAAATATATAATAACTTTCTCCGCTTCTGAAACCTTTTTTTTGCTTTTGGTTATCAAGGCCTTGATTATTAAGCCAGAATGAGAGTATAGTCCTAATCATATCTGCCTAGAAAATCGCGGCTTTTAATTTTCTGTCGGTCTTGGTGCACGATGTAACTACAGAGGAGTCAAGTTTGAAATAGGAGAAATGTCCAAACTCTTTGGTTGTTTTTTTTGCGAGATGCTGGTGGTCTGGTCAGATTCAGTGGATTGTGCTGAGCTATGCTAAAAGTGCTAGCGCCAGATCAGCTGAATGGCTATCAAGGCCCTTTAACTGTGACCCTGTATGTGAAATCCAAGCTTAAGTATCAGACCAAAGTTTGATTTGACTGATTTCACGTTGATTGTTTATAATCCATTTTTATCTGAAACAATACCACATCACACACTTAAATGTACATTTAACTTTTTTAGAAAATATGCTAATTTTTCAGCTCCCCTAGAGTTAAACATTTGATTTTTACCGTTTTGGAATCCATTCAGCTGATCTCCAGGTCTGGCGCTAGGACTTTTAGCATAGCTTAGCACAATCCATTGAATCTGATTAGACCATTAGCATTGCGCTAAAAAATAACCAAATAACCAAAGAGTTTCAATATTTTTACTATTTAAAACTTGACTCACTGCAAGAAAATAGTCCCCTTGTTTACTTTCAATGGCAGGGGACTATTTTTGGGCAGTGCGTAACATCACTACGCCTGCTGCAGCCATGTTACATCAGCAAAGTCCTTGATTTTTACGCCAGAATGAGAGTATAGTCCTAACCATATGTGCCTAGAAAAACGCAACTTTTAATTTTCTGTCGGTCTTAGTACACGATGTAACTACAGAAGAGTTAAGTTTTAAATAGGAAAAATATTGAAACTCTTTGGTTATTTTTTTAGCGCAATGCTAATGGTCTAATCAGATTCAATGGATTGTGCTAAGCTATGCTAAAAGTGCTAGCGCCAGATCAGCTGAATGGATTCCAAAACGGTAAGAATCAAATGTTTGACTCTAGGAGAGCTGGAAAATTAGCATATTTTCAAAAAAAAGTGGAGTGTCCCTTTAAAAGAAATTAAAAATGCACATGTACTTGGTAAAGCACTAGCTTAATGATTTGAATATAGTTTGAATAAAGTATAGTTTGAATCTTTCCACCAAAACATTTAAAAATTAGACAACAATTTTCGGTAAATCTAACTGAGAGATACTGAAAGCTATGTTTAATGTAACGTCAAAATAGCTTTACACTATTTAATCCCAAATATTGACATTGTAATCCTTGCATAACAGGTGTAATGTTTAAACAGACAAGCAAATAGGATTTTTTACATGATTTTGACTAGTTCACACCTGCTAGCCTTCTAGCAATATCTGCTGAGGCAATAAAACCTGTGACAACCTGTTAATGTCTTTTGATGTTAACACAACAATTAAAACATGGAAATGTTATGAAAAATAAAATAAAACTAATAAAAATGTAAAAGTTTTAGTTTGATGTGGTTTGCTTTCACACTGCCCTTTTGCAAGTGAACCAAAATTTGTAAAGTAAACCACATGTGTGTTAAAGTCATCAATTTATTGGACAGAAATTAAAGCAGGAAGTGCAAAATCATGGAGATTATTCGTAATGCTAATTGTGTTATCAGCAGCTAATGCAAAATGCAGACACTTTTGAGAAGCACATAATACAATTTAATAGTTGTAATTTGTATTTGCAAAGACGAAGATGTGCGCAAGACGACTTTGGCATAGCTCTGATGTGCACCTACCATGGACTGCTGACAGTTGCGCTGTGCAGAAGACAGATCAGGTATAAAGTTAGCAGGCTTTAGCGCCGCACAGAGAGAGAGAGAGAGCGAGAGATAGAGAGATGCGTTGTATAAGCGGCCAGAGCCGGATTAAATAAATGGACTACACTAGGCAGGCTGCATTTTTTGGGCCCCCCCATCGAGGTTATTTATGAATTGAAACTGAAACTTACCAAAGTTACTAATAAAAGTGAATTCACATTTTACATAGCCTAGTCTTTGCTTACAAATTGGTTGTTTGTATACCAAATTAAGTCATGTTTTGTATATTATACAGTCTATCTTACAATTTTTTGATAAATTTATTATTTATAAGTAATTAATCGGCTCTATTATATTCTATTAATTTATCCTAACATTATCCATTGGGAGTGTCATTATTATGGCAGTTGTACAAGTAAATAACCAATAGGTGTCAGTAATCCGCGGGAGAGCTTCGCTGCATATTTCTCTTCAAGATTGAGAATCGCAACCAAATCCTCGTCGAGCAACTTGTCCACTGAGGTAAATGTCCTCAAAACACTGGTTATTTATGTTTCAGTTATATGAATTATATAATAACAGTTTTTATATTATGTATAACAGTTTTATCTCAAAGTAATGGTAGTGCTAAACTCTAATGTATCGTTTCTGATGCTGCTAGATTTTTCTTTACGCTATTCACGTTTGTGAAGTGAATTTAAAGCACACATTGCTTGCATTTGACTTAGTTAGCCACTATCCATTGGTTTTGTTATCATGTTTGACATCTAACGTGATTTTTGTGGGGCTTAAAGAAAAAAAAAATCTTGACCCCGCTAGTTCTGCCATTGCAGAATTATTATGCAAGGAACTGTTTTTTTTTTTTTGCCTCGTTATTATACGCAAACATGCCTTATATAACGTAGGGAAATGATCGTTTGTCCTTTATTTATTTATTTTTTGCAGCAACCATGTCTGTGTCCTTAAAGAAACTCGAGGTACAGATTAGAACTATGAACTTGAAAATCAACCATTCTGATGACTGGCGTCCCCATCCGAGTCACCACCTCAGACAACAACAGTCATAAACTCACAAACACAAATACACTCAGTAATGTGCTTAATAAAGAAAGACTTAACTATGATTTTATCTGTGTTAACCTATGATATCAGTTATTGATGTATTTTAAATATTTACGTATCATAGGCTTATCATACATGCATTGAAGTTTTAAAAT